>NC_041389.1:725450767-725484850 GCF_002162155.2 Triticum dicoccoides | reverse complement strand
CGGCGCTGGCCTCTCCGGCGGCGGGGCGACGGGGCGCGGCGGGGTTCCTCTTCGCGGGGGGAGGGTTGGACGGCGGCGGGGGCTGCGTCCGGGGGGCGGGGCTGGCCGGCGGCGATGACAGCGGCGGGAAAGGAGAGAGGCAGGCGCGCGGGAGGCAGACAGAGAAAGAGAGAGAGGGGAGACGGCACGGCCCGTTAAGTGGGCTTTCTTTGCTGTCAGCTAGCAAACGGCAAAGAGGACGGCCGTTTAGGGCTGGTCTACGTCTCCTCTTTGTTGTCCGCTGGCGGACGACAAAGAACCTGACCTAGCCACGCCGTGCCCTGTGGGGCCCACCTGGCCCTTTGTCGTCTGCCTTCTAGCTCTTTGCCGTCATCTGGCTGACGGCAAAGAAACAGCTGACGAAAAATAGCATTTTTGCTATCTGCCATTTCTTTGCCGTCCGCTTTGTGGAAGCGGACGACAAAGAGGCTCTTTACCGTCAGCTGGCGGATGGCAAAGAGGTGGCAGACGTCAAAGAAGTGGATTCCAGTAGTGTGTGATTCCCGAAGCATGCACGTATAGTCTCTCGTTATGCTATGAAGTTGGAGCATGATTTATTATTGATTGTCTTCCTTATGAGTGGCGGTCCGGGACGAGCAATGGTCTTTTCCTACCAATTTTATGCCCCAAAACAATACCTTCATTCACCATAAAGTGGCACTCCTCCCAATTCAAGACAAGATTAGTTTGCTCACATATTTGCAAAACTCGATCAAGGTTGCTTAAGAAATCATCAAAAGAAGTTCTGTAAATGGAGAAATCATCCATGAAAACCTCAACAATCTTTTCACAAATGTCAGAGAATATAGCAGTCATACATCTTTCAAAGGTAGTAGGTGCATTACATAAACCAAAAGGCATACATATATAAGCATAAGTTCCAAAAGGACAAGTAAAGGTGGTTTTCTCTTGATCAGGTTGTGATACAAGTATTTGAGAGAAACCAGAATATCCATCCAAAAAGCAAAAGTGTGTGTGCTTAGACAATCTTTCTAACATTTGATCAATGAAAGGCAGAGGGTAATGATCTTTCCTAGTAGCTTTGTTTAATTTTTAAAATCAATTACCATTCTATAGCCAGTCACTATACTTTGTGGAATGAGTTCATTTTTATCATTGGGAACAACAGTAATACCTCCTTTTTAGGGACACAATGAACATGACTTACCCATCTACTATTAGCTATGAGATAGATTATACCTGCCTCTAGAAGCTTTAGTATTTGAGTTCTTACCACTTCCTTCATCTTGGGATTCAATCATCGTTGATGATCAATGACAGGTTTAGCATCAGGCTCCATATTAATCTTGTGCTGACAGAGAGTGGGACTAATGCCCTTGAGATCATCAATAGTACATCCAATAGCAGCACGGTGCTTCCTTAGAATTTTTAATAATCTCTCTTCTTCATGTTCTGTAAGGTTAGCACTAATAATAACAGGATATACCTTTTTCTCATCAAGATAAGCATACTTCAAAGTGTCAGGCAATTGCTTTAATTCAAACACATAATCACCTTTAGGTGGAGGAGGACCTCCTAGAGATTCAACAGGTAAATTGTGTTTAAGGATAGGTTGTTGTTCAAAGAAAATTTTATCTATTTCATTTCTTTCATGCAAGTGCATATCATTTTTATGGTCTAGCAAATATTGTTTTAGTGGATCAATAGGTGGTACGGCAATAGCAACAAGACCAGTTATTTCATCCTTACTAGGTCATTCTTTATTATGAGGTTGTTTACGCAACTTAGAGAAATTAAACTCATGAGACACGTCACCCAAATTGACACTGACTGCTTCTTTATGGCCATCTATCTTAGCATCAACGGTGTTCAAGAAAGGTCTTCCAAATATTATGGGACAAAAATCATCTTGTGCAGAACCAAGAACTAGGAAATCAGTAGGGTATTTTATTTTCTCACACAAGATTTCAACATCTCTAACGATCCCAAGTGGTGTGATAGTATCTCTATTAGCAAGTTTAATAGTGACATCAATATATTCTATTTTCAGCGGGTGATATATCATTCATAATTTCTTGGTATAAAGTAAAAGGAATAGCACTCACACTAGCGCCCAAATCACATAAACCATGATAGCAGTTATCTCCTATTTTAACTGAGACAATAGGCATGCCAACAACAGTCTTATTCTTATCTTTAGTATCGGGTTTGGCAATTCTAGCAGCTTCAGCACATAAATAAATAACATGCCCATCAATATTATCGACCAAGAGATCTTTAACCATGGCAATACTAGGTTCTACTTTAATTTATTCAGAGGGTCTAGGTACTTTAATGTTACTCTTATTAATCACAGTTGAAACCTTAGCATGTTCCTTTATCCTAACAGGGAAAGGTGGTTTTTCAATATAAGTAGTAGGCACAACTGGATCAACATTGTAAATGATAGTTTTATCTTTAACTATAACTGGCTCCTCAATCTTTTCTTTAATAGGGGGATGGTATTTAAACCACTTCTTTTTAGGGAGATTAACATGAGTAGCAAATGATTCACAAAAGAGGCTACTATCTCAGAGTCAAGTCCATATTTAGTGCTAAACTTGTGAAAGGCATCGGTATTCATAAAAGATTTAACACAATCAAACTCAAGCTTAATACCCGATTCTTTACCTTCATCGAGTTCCCAATCTTCGGAGTTGCTTTTAATTCTTTCCAAGATATCCCACCTGAATTTAATAGTCTTCTTCATAAAAGAACCAGCACAAAAGGTATCAAGTATGGATTGATCATTACGAGAAAGCCGAGAATTAAAATTATGTATAATAATTTCTCTTGAGACCTCATGATTGGGGCATGAATATAACATTGATTTAACCCCCCCCCCCCAAGCTAGAGCGATACTTTCTCCTTCACGAGGCAAAAAATTATATATATAATTCTGATCACGATGAACTAGATGCATAGGATAAAACTTTTGGTGAAATTCCAATTTCAGTCGCTTCCAATCCCAAGCTCCAATATCATCACATAGCCCATACCATGTCAATGCTTTTCCCCCTAAAGATAAAGGGAAAACATTCTTCTTAACTTCATCTCCGGGTAAACCCGCAAGCTTAAATAATCTACAAACTTCATCAACATAGATTAGGTGAATATCAGGATGTAGTGTTCCATCTCCTGCATAAGGATTACCTAGCAGTTTCTCTATCATACCCAAAGGAATTTCATAACCAATATTTTTAGTAGGTGCAATAGGTTGAGGGGCAACTCTTTATTCCTTCGGTCGAGGTGAATATATCCCGAACAAACCCCTCAAAGAATTGTTTTTCATAGTAGCAAGTAAAAGTAAATTTCAGCACGTAATATATTTTTTTTCCTTACCAATTTCCACTTACCAAGAGCACTTCACCCCCTGACAATGGCGCCAGAAAAGAGTCTTGATGACCCACAAGTATAGGGGATCAATCGTGGTCCTTTTGATAAGTAAGAGTGTTGAACCCAACGAGGAGCAGAAGGAAATGACAAGCGGTTTTCAGCAAGGTAGTTTCTGCAAGCACTGAAATTATCGGTAACAGGTAGTTTGATAGCAAGATAATCTGTAACGAGCAAGTAATGGTAACGGTAACAAAAGTGCAGCAAGGTAGCCCATCCTTTTTGTAGCAAAGGACAGGCTGGAACAATCTCTTACAATAAGCAAAGCGTTCTTGAGGACACACGGGAATTTCATCTAGTCACTTTCATCATGTTGGTTTGATTCACGTTCGCTACTTTGATAATTTGATATGTGGGTGGACCGGTGCTTGAGTGTTGTTCTTACTTGAACAAGACTCCCACTTATGATTAACCCCCTCGCAAGCATCCGCGACTATAAAAGAAGAATTAAGATAACATCTAACCGTAGCATTAAACATATGGATCCAAATCAGCCCTTATGGAATAGCGCATAAACTAGGGTTTAAGTTTCTGTCACTCTAGCAACCCATCATCTAATAAGTACTCCACAATGCATTCCCTTAGGCCCAGAGATGGTGAAGTGTCATGTAGTCGACGTTCACATAACACCACTAAGGGAATCTCAACATACATATCATCAAAATATCGAACGAATATCAAATTCACATGATTACTTGCAACCTGACTTCTCCCGTGGCCTCAAGAACAAGGGCAATTACTCACAAATAATATTCATGCTCAAGATCAGAGGGGTGTTAAATAGCATAATGGATCTTAACAAATAATCTTGCACCAAATAAACCATCTAGCATCAACTACAAGATGTAATCAACACTACTAGTCACCCACAGGTACCAATCTGAGGTTTTGATACAAAGATTGAACACAAGAGATGAACTAGAGTTTGAGATGAGATGGGGTTGTTGAAGATGTTGATGAAGATTGGCCTCCCCAATATGAGAGGGTTGTTGGTGATGATGATGCTTCGATTCCCCCCCCCCCTCCCGCCCAGAGGGAAGTTCCCCGGCAAAATCGCTCCGCTGGAGGGCAAAGTGTTCTTGCCCAAGTTCCGCCTCGAGATGGCGGCGCTCCATCCCAAAAGTCCTCTCCTTATTTTTTTTCTAGGTTAAAAGACCTTATATACCAGAAGGTGGCACCATAGGTGGGCCAGGACCCCCACTACCCACCAGGGCGTGCCCTGGTGCATAGTGGACACCTGGGTGGCCCCCTCTGGTATTTCTTTTCTCCAATATTCCAATATTTATTATATATCCAAAAATATTTTTTCATAAAATTTCAGCTCATTTGGAGGTGTGCAGAATAGGTATCTCTGACATAGCTTTCTCAGGTCCGGAATTCCAAACCGGCATTCTCCGTCTTTGTGTAAACCTTGCATATTATGAGAGAAAAGACATTGGAATTACTCCACAAAGTGTTACAATGAATAAAAACACTATAACTAACAGTAGGAAAACATAATGCAAAATGGATGTATCAGTGGGCAGATGTCCTGGCTGTTGTTGGCACTTGGATATGTGTCCCTGGCGCAAAGAATGGGGTGCAATCGTCTAGTTATCAGCTGGCAATCTGGAGGTATCGAGACAATGAACAATGGAGGTTGTTCCACGAGCGCAGTGGCTGCGATTTTCAACAATTTTTATCATCTCACTTGGTGATTTTCCTACTTCCAGGTTTAAACACTGTAATACAGTAGTAGAGAAGCAAATAAGGTAGCTTGCGAACTAGCTAGGTTAGCAAGCTTGTTTGTGACTCATGATTGGCTGAAGGAACCATTGAATGCAATTGTAACCTTCCTCTATTTTATCTATATTAAATTAAAGTGGGTGGTGTTTTATTTAGTTAGTTTAATAAAAAAAGAGTGGGACAACGCAGCCAAGCCTAGATGGAGATATGTGTTGATTTCTTGATACAGGCTACATAAGCAAGACCATTTTCCGGAGAGAACTCATATGACCTACTCAAATTTTCAACCATAATAAGTTTTCTTCTTATTACAAGACGTGATTTGATCTGCATATGTTTGGTAAAAGAACAATCTTCTCCTTTAATCATATCATAAATGGAAAGTGTTCAATTAGAACATGACTAATAAAATATTAAGTCATATGCGTGTCACATGGCATAAATTTTGGAACTCTCTTTCCAAATATTCAAATCAGGTAGCGGCGCTGCATATGAAGCTAAGACATGTTTTCGCATAGCAGTTTGAATCACAACCAAAGGCATTGCAACAGATCTGATATTCACCATGTCACATTGACACTAGAAAATTGTAGCTAAATGAAGTACAGCGACAAAATTGTACGACTAAATGAAGTCAAATTCTTGAATTCACCATGTCACATTGACACTACAAAACAAGCTACTCCTTATTCTGTAAATTCCAACAAGAGAGAAGAAACATTCTTCTAATCTAAACCTCAAATGGAGTTGCACTCAAGGGAAGAAGCCCTTATTCATTCATTCATTCTCTTTCTTCTCTGCGCCGCAACTCTGCATATCTACACCTCGCCACATCCCATCACTATGTACACAAACAAATCATGCCTCAAATCTAACAAAACCGCCCCTCCCGCAATCTCGGAATCAATAAATTGGACAGCCTATACAAATGCCTTCTTCTATAAAAAGGTAGAGTAGGTAGCTATCTTGACCAGGGGCCTGCTCCACCAAACTGCCTGAAGCAAGCAGAGGAGGAAGAAGGATGTGGATGTGCCCATTGCAGGTTGCCATCTACCTGGCTGCTTGCCACATTATTCTGGTGGGTGTAACCATACATATCTGGGGCTGGGGCAAGTATATTTCCAGCCATACCCTCAGCACCATGAGGAGGAACTAGATTCCTCCTTCCTCCAACGAGCTGCTGGTCCGAGCCCAACGGGCGTGAAGACACCTGCTGCTTGTACTGGGACAGGACACTCAGAAGGCTCCCGTCCCCGCCAGGCAGATCCTGGCCTAAAACGACGCCGTTTGATCCCCCCATTCCAGACCAATTATTATGTGATGGTTGGTCCTCATCAGGGAACCAGCTACGACCTTGATCCGCAGGCACGTGACCAGCAAAACTTTGCGGCTCAACCATAGGGAAGCTGTTCTGAGTACAGAGCGTTGCACTGGAATACATGTTGATGTTGTTCTCAACTTGCTGCGAGTAAAGTCCGCTGTGCCTCTCACCAAGCAACTGCATCTGCTCCTGGGCCAGACCAGATTGAGCTAGGTGTCCGTTTGTCATGGAATGCAAGCCCATAGACTGTTTTATGCCATTCACGTGTCCCAGGGAATATGAGGGGACCATTCCGACACCCTTTGCGCCATTTAGGAGCTGCTCACTGCTTAGCTGGTTGGTGCATGGTTGCAACAGAGATGCTGAATTGCTCGTCGCTTGTGCAGCAGGAACACTGATTAAGTCAACCATACAAGTTGCTGGCCCTCCAGAGGGATGATGTTTAAGCTGCAGGGCACCTGATTGTGCGTACAGACCATTCCCCGGAGGGTGGTACAAGGAATCCACAGGGCTTGCTGGCTGCCATAATTCTTTCTGGCATTCTGCAGGCCCTTTTAGTTCAGGACCTTTCACATTGCTTTGTCTGCTCAAAGTACTATCAGAGGGTATCATTGTGATATTATCAGTCTCTCTTTGATCAAGAATCATGCCATTCATCTCGTTTTCATTGTCATGTCCAGTTGAGGCACTCGGGTAGCACATGTCCTTCAAGTCGTCAGTTCGCTCATTGAAACCGCCATGAACATGAATAGGAAAACCTATATAGCCAGTCTTCTTGCAATCTTGAACTAGCATATTCGGGCTGTTGAGGCCTTGAATAGGTGAGATCGTGCCGCTAATGGCCTTGGGCTCCTGAGATTGCATATCTGGAATGTGATGGTCTTGAAGAGTTGCATCTTTGCAGCTGGTATCTTCCATATCATCATCTTCCATGCCTGGATTGCTCTGAGAGATTCCGTTCCTACAGCTTATATCCACAGGGGCTTCATCTTGTGCGTCTGAGCTGTCGCCACTTTTAGCACTTGTGCTGCTGATCTTTTCAACTTCTTCATCTTGCTCGTCTGAGGTACCCTGACTCTGGGTAGGCATATTCGTGTTATTCATGTCCATAACATCTTGATCTGTCACGTTTGGGCCGTCATGAGAGTCAGTGGATGTACCTGTATCACTTGTGTCATTGCCATCTTGATCTGTCGTGTTTGGGCTGTCATGAGAGTCTGTGGATGTATCAGTAGTATCACTTGTATCATTGGCATCTTCTTCATCTTCAAGACCTACACTGCTATTATTCCCGGATTGCGGCACATCCTGAGGCGAGTGCTCTACCAGTTCTTCCTGTCTATCTGAGGTGCCACCATTTCGATAAGCACCATCTTGTCCAACTTCTGCGGTTCTGACACCTAACTGTTCTGCCTTCTCATAAAAAAATTAGAAGGCAGGCAGATTGTTAGAAACTAATCATAACTTTTAAATGAATACATAATAAATAAGAAATGCTTTGCAAATTTTCATGCTTGCTCGGTGCCTAAACCGGTAGTGCTGCATGATTACTAATACATTGCCATCATAAAATTGTGTAATGACCCATTGGGCAGCAATGTGTAGTAAGAAACCTGCTATTTTCGTGCACAATAGATGTATAGCTGTACCAAATACTATCAACAGCATGTCTTTTGAACCAAGCATCTACATCCTAGTCCAGGATTTGTTAGAGATGCACGTGCAAGCAGTTGACATCATGTGCGCTCAACCCATCTAAGCGAAAAATCTAGTTTATTTTCATACAGAAGTAAATTCCAAATCATGTTCCTCATATAAAAGTAGAAGTGCTCAAAATGGTAAGGCATAACAAACCTTTTCCACCTCAGATATATTCCTCTCTGCAATTTCAAGGCACAGCGACCTCCTTAATTTCTCAGCAATCAACTTCTCTTCCCGGCGGGCCTTGAAAGCAGCAGGGAGTTCTTTACATGACAGAATGACCCTAGCATGGGTATAGTTTGATGTAAGAAAAGACCCATTGACAGTAGAAACAAACAAAATTAAGATATTATTACTGACCAATGATCGTGCAGTTTCTGTTTCTCATCCTCCATCAGTGTCTCATATGGTTTCACATGAAAGTTATCAATATCACCAATAACACCAACAAGATGTCTTGTCTGAATGCCATCACCAGATTGTTTCATTCCCTTAACAAGTTCATGTTGAGCCCTGCTGACCTGAAAAATAGGCACACCAAAGTAAATCTGTGATTCCAGATCAGCATAATGTCAGCAGTACATTAAAAACAATTGCTGGTAGATACATCTAATAATATGGCATCTTCGTAAGGGGAACATGATATATTACTATCAGCTGTGGCTAATGGATGCAACAATCAAAAATTCAACATATTGTCCTCTAGGAAAATATTTCAGAAAACTGGATTTATGTCAGATCTAACAGTTACTTTAGTCCTAAATGAATTTGATGCTACTGGGTCGAACAAGCAGACACTGCATTAGAAACAGAAGTGATATACGATTGGTTATATTATGTTAAGAAGAACTGCAATGGCTCGCATTTCCACTCCAGCATAGCGGAAGCAGAAATTTATTCTAAGCACCAAAAAGTTTACCTTAATATATGACATATACTTTGTGACGTCACCGTTTCGTACAACCTTCATGGGTATTGCATTCTTAGGAGCATTAGAAAATATGACATTTTCTCCGGATGACTGCCGGTCCCCTCGTCGCTGTTTAGCAAGGTTATCCCTACACGAGATAAGCAATAATAGGCTTCAAGTTAGAATAATCCAAAACACAAGAGCTTTTCCTTTTGTAAGAGCCAATAGGAAGCAGTTGAACTATTAGTAGCAACTAACAAAGTATCGCCAGGGTATTCAAACTAGTAACAATATATGAGATATATATTTCACAAGATAAGAAAAAAGGAAGTAGCAATCCAATGAGAACTCCTAAAGGCTAGGTGACGAGCCAGAAGCCGAATGACTAAAAAGGAGCTTGAAAAGTTAGATGCTTAAAAAGAAACTTTCTTAAATCCCAGTGAACCATAAAACTATTCAAAGGTTACCAGGAGCATCAAGTAGTGTGTGTGTGTGTGTGTGTGTGTGTGTGTGTTTGACAAGTGGATCATTTTAGGGATGAACGAGCAACTACCAATAAGATGTAGAAGCGAAAAGATTGAATAAATAAAATCTGAGGGGGAGAGAGTAACCTGAACAAGCTTTTTGGATTGTCACAAGTTAACCATTTGTCCCTCCACCTCGTGACGGTATCAGTCATGCTGCATGGTTAGGGTGTTATTAAGAATGGCATTGCAATATGAGCAGAATGGAGTAGATTATTAGCATTTTGACATACTCGGAATGGTAGTTCTTCAACTGTGCATGATATGCCTTTTTATCAGCTCTGATTTGCTGCTCCTTGTTAAGTAGAGCGTCTGGATGAAGATCACCAGAGCAAAGAGCAGAGGACCTGGAGTGCAACAGAACCTAATGAGCACTCATATCCAACAGAAATTGTGAACTATCTAAGTACGGAACCGCCAAGCAGCAGAGAGCAATTTTGTCTGAAGAGCAGCACCAGAGGCAGCCAGGCATTAATTTGGTAGTGATGCACATGCATAAGAAAAAGGCACTGTGCAAGTAAAATTTGGTGCATGTTTGTGAGCTTCCTTTGTTGAATATAAATAATTTTCTTTAAAGATATAGGTCAGGCACAAGAATCGCATCATACCAGTCATAACCTTATAAAATTAAAAATCTGCAAGCCAACTAACTAAAGTTTTTGTTGAATATAAATACCAAAGTGAGTGAATGAAGACAGCATGAGCAGAATCATCCTCAGTCAAGTAAAGTAAAGTAAAGTAATGAAGTAGGAAGGAATAGTAAGTAGGAATAGTAGTACTTGCCAGGTTAGAAGTGGGTTCCCAAAGTGGTGATTTTCCCCTGTGAGCAAATCCTGCACTGCTTCCTCTGCGTCGGAGCCGGCCGGAAGAAATCGAGCAAGAAACCTCCTGTCGGCCTCGGTCAGGCAGGCGTCCCAGACCTAAAATAGCAAAGCACCCTCAGCATCCATCCATCCATCCATATACCCAGAGGGAGAGGGAGAGCAGATTAGTAGTACTATTACCTGGTAGGAGAGCACCCCGCCGAGGAGAGGGATGTCGGCGAGGGAGAAAATCCGCCTGGGGACGGGCGCGACGTCGGCGAGGGCGAGGGTGCGGGCGCGGGGCGGGGAGTCGATGAAGGGGGCGAGATGGCGCCAGGGGATGCCGATCTGGTCGTCGGCGGGGAGGGCCCGCCTGGAGCGGTCATCCCAGCGGAGGTGGATGTGGGAGCTGAGGGTGAGCAACGGGGAGCGGGGCGGCTGCTCGGGCCTCGCCCGCTTGCTCGATCTGTGCTGCTGCTGGTGCTGGTGGTGGTTGGGCGGGGGCGCGTTCGGCGGCCGCTTCCTCGGCTGACCGGCTGACATCTGACCCGTCGCGGGGCGGCGGCGGCGGCGGCGGGCGGTTGGGAGTCGACGGCCGGGGTAAGAGGACAAGGGTTGGACTCTGAGGATGGATCCCCTCCGCTGGCCGCTGCCAAAGCCAAATCCAAAGCCAAAGCCAAAGGATGAGGGATTAGACGCCCTCCGCCCTCCGCCCTCCGCCGTCCGATCCCATCCAACATCCAACATCCAACATCCAACATCTCTATCCCACCGCCGTCCGATTCTTTTCTTAACCTAGACTAGCCTAGCCTAGCCTACAAGATACTCCTATGTGTATCCTTGTAGGAAGGATATTGTGCTAGCTCAAAAAAGAATATTGTTGTAGCTCCGATTAATTCCACACACAAAAATAGTACATAGGAGTATTTTATTTTATTATTTATTATCATAAAATATACTACAAAAAAAGGGTTTGTTTATTATCATCGTGTGGCCTCTTGCCAAACCCAAAGCCCAAGGATGAGGCGTTGTCCGGCCCAAACCCAAACCCAAATTTCAATCCCACCGCCGTCAGATGGATGGATTTCATTAACCCTCTCTCTTTTCTTAACCTAGCCTAAAACATACTACTACTATGTGTACGTATTTGCTCCGTGTAGAGTAGCAATGGATACTGTCGGTGTCAAAACCGGCGGATCTCGGGTAGGGGGTCCCGAACTGTGCGTCTAGGCGGATGGTAACAGGAGACAAGGGACACGATGTTTTTACCCAGATTCGGGCCCTCTCGATGGAGGTAAAACCCTACTCCTACTTGATTAATATTGATGATATGGGTAGTACAAGAGTTAATCTACCACGAGATCAGAGAGGCTAAACCCTAGAAGCTAGCCTATGGTATGATTGTTGTTCGTCCTACGGACTAAAACTCTCCGGTTTATATAGACATCGGAGAGGGCTAGGGTTACACAGAGTCGGTTACAATCGGAGGAGATCTTCATATCGAATCGGCAAGCTTGCCTTCCACGCCAAGGAAAGTCCTACTCGGACATGGGACGAAGTCTTCAATCTTGTATCTTCCTAGTCCGGGAGTCCGGCCAAAGGTCATAGTCCGTCCATCCGGACACCCCCTAATCCAGGACTCCCTCAGTAGCCCCCGAACAAGGCTTCAATGACGACGAGTCCGGCGCGCAAGTTTGTCTTCGACATTGCAAGGCGGGTTCTTCTCCAAATTCCATGTACCTGTCGGATAGTGTCCGGCTTCTGGTGCGTGTTGCTCTCCTCAGCTTCTGTGCCCAATAATGACCATCTTCCACGTGTCAAACGAATGCAAAAAGGCAGGGTTTTTTTCATTTACCCCCCCAGTCGCGTAAATGAGCCGCCCATAAAAGAGACGGGGTTTAGATCCAACTCACACCACCTTCCCTCCGCGAGTATTCATCAGAGCGCTTTTGACAGAGATCCATTCCACCATGGCCGATCGAAGCAGCTCCTCCTCTCGCCTCTCCAGCCCTCGGCCCGAAGATTGGGAGTGGTGTTCCGTCCCGCATAGCAAGCTAGTAGTGCTTCAATCCAAGGGGCTCCTCCCCCCGGCATATATGGTCCCAGTTCGAGCCGGGATCGCCACCTATAGCGGCGGAGAGCGGGCGGAGAGCGTCCCCAATCCCTCTCAAGGAGAGCGGGTATGCCTAGTCCCTTATCTAATAAGAGGACTCGGATTTCCAATTCATCCGTTTCTCCGAGGGCTACTGGAGTTCTACGGCCTCCAGCTACACAACCGCACGCCTGCCTCCATTCTGCATGTTGCGGGCTTCGTGGCCCTCTGCGAGCTGTTTTTGGGCATCGAGGCCCATTTCACGCTGTGGAAGAGGTTGTTCTGCCTTGTGCCCCGCTCTCGGGAGGGGTCAATTTATCAAGTGGGCGGAGCCGAACTATGGCGCATCGCCGGGACCGGATATCTATCCGGTACCCCAAAGAAGGCGTCCGAGGACTGGCCTTCGAAATGGTTTTATATGGATGGCGTCCCCCTGCCGGACCCTGTACGGATCCGCCTCCCTGAGTTTAACAACGCTCCGTTGAAGAAACGCCTGAGCTGGCGCCCACGAAACCCTCAGAGGGAAACTGACAGGGACGTCCTTTACCTGATGAGCCGGATAAGATTGTTGGCTCATTCCGGATTGACCATGATCGAGGTCATGGCCACATGCATTACGCTGGGGGTGCAGCCGCTTCAGTACAGAGGCCACCCCATGTGGGATTTCAACGGGGAGGACGACGCCACCCGGTGCGGTCGCAAGGGGCCGGATTCGGCCACCGCTCTAACGAAGATCTTATCCGCTTTGTACAAGGGAGAAGAAGAGGAATTCCTCCGTGTCAACCCACGGGGCGGATTCTCCATGTACAGTCCTCCAAACTGGGTGAGCGAATACTTTCAATTGTCTACCCGCTTTCGAAATTCCCATAATTGAGTACTTAGTCTAGCAATGTTAACGCAGGAGCTGCGCCAGACTGTGAAGGAGATAAACAGCCCTCCTCAGCAACCCGAGGCCCCAGAACGGTCCCTCGATCCGGACTCCCAAGAGGACCCGGACTTATGTGTGGAGTTAATTGATGGGGTGTTTCATCAATTGAGTAAGGACAACACCTTAGTGGCCATTACGGCCGACTATCCCGGACTACTTCCGGCCTCAAAGGTAACCGAGACCAAAGTCCCAGTACTTTCAAGAGGGTTCATCCATGCTTTATTTTGATTGCCGTAAACCAATAGTGTTTCGCTGTGCATGGGAAATCCTTGAGGCGGAGGGCCGAGCCCGCGGTGGGTAGCCAACAAGGGCCATTGAAGCCAGGCGGGCTAAAAAGAAGTGCGGAACGAATCGAGATTCCGGCGCAACGGTACGACGTGCAATTTTAACACCTAGGGTTTATACCCTCAAGTCACACTAACGCCCATGCTCTCCTTAGGAGGAAGAGCGCCCGCCGGACTATATCCACCGGACAGGCTTCAAGGTCGGGTCCGGAAGCGGAGGCGAACACGGGGGGGCACACCGGACGCTCCTCCGACAGAGGATGCGGACGGGCTATCTGCCACCAATTCAGAGGTGGAGAGTGCCGTGAACCACAGGCGTCGCCGGGCTGTTCTTCGTGACGCATGTTTTTCCCAACAGGCGTTGGACGCCTTTAATACGGGAGATGCGTATCTCCGTGCCGCTCAAAATGGTCTAGCCAGAGCCACAGAGCAGTATGTGAAAGACATACGGGTGAGTAAATCTGATGGTTATATATGTCAGTAGCCCCCGATACTTGAAACAGTTAAGATAACTGATTTAAGGATCATATGTTATGCGGGATCTTACAAAGAAGAACACACAACTGCCCCAGGAGCTGGAAGAGTGCAAGGCCCAACTCGAGGCCGCACTGGCCGCTTCAGAGAATGCCAAGGGGACCCCCTTAGGTAATATATACTTCGAAAGATAATTCTGCTGTGAAGTGCGGCATATGTGCAATTCTGACAATAACAGTGCAGATGGGGCCGGAGTGAATCCGGACAAGCAGCAACTCCCGCGCCAGTTAAAGGCCGGCGAGAGCGTGCTGACGAGGGTGAGGCAAGATAAGAACAAGCTTCAAGACGCCAATACCCAGCTAGGCGAGGAACTAAAGGATGTTCGTGCTCAGCTATCTGATTCCGTAAAGGAGAATCGGCGACTTCGACGCGGCATTTTTAGTAAGTGCTTAAACGAATCTTCGAAAAAAGAGTTCGGCGAGGAAGTCAATTGATAGAGCTATGTCTGCAGATGTGCTGACAGGTCGTCCTGCGGAGGAGATGCCCGGTTCAGCGGGGGACCTTCTTCCCGAGCTATTGCAACTGCACGAACGAGTTTGGCAGGCGATGCAAGGCGTCGTCCAGGCTATGTGGCCATCCCTCTCCGTGCCCGAAGGCCTTGGAGAGCTTGCAGAGAAGCTGGAGGGAGTGCGGCAGCGCTTCCGGTTGTGGAAGATATCGGCCTGTCGTCAAGGTGCCAGGGAGGCCTGGGCCATGGTGAAGACTCGGTACACGAAGGCTGACCCGAACCACATGGCTGAGGTCGGCCCTGTGGGGCCTGACGGAAAGGAGATCCCTGTCAGTTTAGTGTATGGCCAGGTAGAGCTGGCTGCCAAGATTCTCAACAGGACCGTAAATTAGACAGCCTGTTGGATGGTATTGAAGAAGAATATACCGAGTCAAATTGACTATGTAATTTAAAATGACATGTAAAATGCCTTCTAGCCGGATTGTAGATCGTTTGTCATTGCGGACCTTTTCGCTTCGACCTCTGGACCCGATAGTCCGGAGTGTGTCCGAATACCCTCTCGGTTATGTAAGAACCGGGGCATGCATGGAGACCAGGCGTAGGGGTCATAAGTGCTTTAGCAGACAAGTGCCCAACTAGTTATGTTATATTACATGGTTAGTAAGAAACATCTTCCAGGGAGAATAGTTCCGTTAGGGGTTCCTTCCCCTGGGAGGCATGCCCTAAAGTGCATGTCTGGACTTCGAGAAAAAAGCAGAAAAGCATCTGGGGGCAGATAAATAAACAAGAAAAATCATCTTTTAGTTCACCGACCGAATATTCCCTTAAGAACGCTAGCTTTCGGCTTCATCCAGTCTGAGGTACACATCCAGCTGACCCGGCAGTAACAATCGCAGAGGTGCTCCCTTTACCACCTAGCCGAACAAACGGGAACGTAGGGGTAAGCACAGGAGCCAGGCAACCCAGCTTGACCAAAACTTAAGTCATATCGATGCATATAATGGTGTATAAAAGGTTCATGCGGAAGTGTCACACATGTTTTGGGCATGAGGCCCATTTATATAAACTTCTGATAAAGAAGCCCCCATGTATAATGAGCGCGGGTGGGGCGTCAAGTATGTGCGAACAACGCGCAGGCAAGCCCCTAAAGGCTTGGGAGAAAAAGGGAGGGAGAAGGAGAGAAATACCAGGCAGCTAATTTGAAAGAAATAATAAAAAAGGGACAGAGGAAGGAGACGAACACGGAGTCCGGCGCTAGGCGTAGAATCTTCGTAGGCGTGCTGCATTCCATGGGTTCGGCTTGAGTCGGTTGTCCGATGCGTTTCGCAGACGGTATGCTCCACCAGTCAGGACTTGGTCGATTATGAAGGGACCCTCCCATTTGGGCTTTAGTTTGTCCTTTTCTTGTCCGGCAGGCATAGAACTAGTTCGCCAATGTCATAAGTTTTGGCCCGTACTTCTCTGCTTTGATATCTTCGAGCCTGCTGTTGATAGAATGCGAAACGGGCTTTTGCCACGTCGCGCTCCTCCTCCAATGCGTCCAAGCTGTCCTGCCGATCGAGCTCGGCTTCTCTTTCTTCGTACATGCGCACGCGGGGCGAGTCATGAATTATGTCGTAGGGCAGGATTGCCTCTGCGCCGTATACCATAAAAAATGGTGTGAATCCAGTAGTGCGATTCGGCGTGGTCCGCAGCCCCCAGAGTACGGAGTCAAGCTCCTCTACCCAGTGCGTGTTAGATTCCTCGAGGGATCACACTAGTCTGGGTTTGATGCCGCTCATGATGAGACCGTTGGCTCGCTCGACTTAACCGTTAGTTTGTGGGTGATAGACTGAAGCGTAGTCGAGCTTAATGCCCATGTTTTTGCACCAGAGTTTAACTTCGTCGGCCGTAAAGTTTGTGTCATTGTCAGTGATGATGCTGTGGGGGACGCCGTAACGGTGTACAACCCCGGATATGAAGTCTATCACCGGTCCGGATTCTGCCGTCTTTACAGGCTTGGCCTCTATCCATTTGGTGAACTTATCCACCATGACCAGTAGGTATTTTTGCTTGTGGGTTCCTCCTTTAAGGGGTCCAACCATGTCAAGCCCCCAGACCGCAAAAGGCTAGGTTATGGGTATGGTTTGTAGGGCGGTAGGCGGCATGTGGCTTTGATTAGCGAATAATTGGCAACCGACGCATCGCTGGACTAAGTCCTCAGCGTCTGCCCGGGCCGTCGGCCAATAAAATCCAGTACGAAAGGCCTTGCTTACAAGGGCTCGGGCTGCGGCGTGGTGCCCGCCGAGTCCGGCGTGAATTTCCTCCAGAAGGTTCCGCCCTTCCTCTTCGGAGATACACCTTTGAAGGACTCCGGTGGTGCTTTACTTATAAAGCTCTCCTTCGTGGACTTTATAGGCTTTAGATCGCAACACTATGCAGCGTGCCTCATTTTGGTCCTCGGGGAGTTCCTGCCTAGTTAAGTAGGCTAAGAATGGTTCTGTCCATGGGGAAATTACTGCCATTATTTCGTGGGTTGAGGGTGTGACTTCATTGACGGAGTCTTCCGTTGTGTCATGGTGTTCTGGGTCAGGCGATGCGGCCTGGTCCGGTTTGTTAATTTCGGATTCCCCTTCCCACTGTACGGATGGCTTGAATAACCTTTCTAGGAAAATGTTGGGGGGGGGGACTGCATCGCGCTTTGCGTTGATGCGTGCCAGGACATCTGCTGCCTGATTATTTTCCCGGGCTATATGGTGGAATTCCAACCCTTCGAACCGAGCTGACATATTTAGGACGGCGTTGCGGTAAGCTACCATTTTCAGATCTTTGGCGTCAAAGTCTCCATTTATTTGGAATATCGCGAGGTTCGAATCCCCACGCACCTATAGGCGTTGAATGCCCATGGAGACTGCCATCCGGAGGCCATGTAGAAGGGCCTCGTATTCGGCTGCATTGTTGGAGTCCGTATACATTATCTGGAGTACATATTGGACTGTATCTCCTATTGGGGACGTCAGGACGACGCCAGCCCCCAGACCTGCCAGCATTTTGGAGCCGTCAAAGTGCATGGTCCAGTTGGAATATGTGCCGTACTCTTTAGGGAGTTCGGCTTCAGTCCATTCCGCGACAACGTCAGCCAAGGCTTGCGACTTGATGGCTCGCCGTGGCTTATATGTTATGTCGAACGGGAGGAGCTCAATGGCCCATTTGGCAATCTGGCATGTTGCGTCGCGGTTGTTTATGATATTGTTAAGAGGTACTTCAGAGGCTACTGTTATCAAACACTCTTGAAAGTAGTGTCGTAGCTTCCGGGATGCCATGAACACTGTGTATGCTATTTTTTGGTAATGCGGGTACCGGGACTTGCATGGAGTGAGGACAGTGGACACGTAGTACACTGGTTTTTGGACAGGGAATTTGTGTCCATCCATTTCTCGTTCGACGACGAGGACTGCGCTTACAACTTGGTGAGTTGCCGCGATGTATAATAACATTGGTTCGCCGATGTTTGGCGCGGCCAGGACAGGGTTTGTTGCCAGTATGGCTTTTATTTCTTCGAGTCCGGCCATGGCGGCATCCGTCCACTTGAAGTGTTCGGTGCGCCGGAGGAGGCGGTAAAGGGGTAATGCCTTTTTCCCCAAGCGGGAGATGAAGCGGCTTAGAGCCACCATGCATCCAGTCAATTTTTGTATTTGCTTGAGATCTTTTGGGATATCCAATTGTGACAGAGCTCAGATCTTGGCTGGGTTTGCTTCAATTCCCCTACCGGATACAATGAAGCCCAAGAGCTTTCCAGCTGGTACGCCGAAAACACATTTTTCCGGGTTAAGCCTAATGCCATATGTTCGGAGGTTATCGAACGTGAGCCTCAAGTCGTCTATTAGAGTTTCGACATTTTTGGTTTTGACGACCACGTCATCCACGTATGCTTCAACCGTTTTGTCGATCTGGTTGGCCAGACATGTCTGAATCATGCGCTGATATGTTACGCCGGCGTTTTTGAGCCCGAAGGGCATTGTGTTGAAGCAGAATGGGTCGTATGGGGTGATGAATGCCGTTGTGGCTTGGTCTGACTCTGCCATCTTGATTTGGTGGTAGCCAGAGTATGCGTCGAGGAAACACAATGAATCGTGTCCTGCAGTTGCGTCGATGATTTGATCAATGCGGGGGAGGGGGAAGGGATCCTTTGGGCAGGCCTTATTTAGGTCTTTAAAATCGACGCATAGGCGCCAGGATTTGTCCTTCTTTGGTACCATCACCAGGTTTGCTAGCCAGTCCAGATGTTTTATATCTCTGATGAATCCGGCTTCCAGTAGTTTGATAGCTCCTCTCCCATGGCTTGTCTCTTGGGTTCAGAGAAATGCCGAAGAGTCTGCTTAACAGGCTTGAATCCTTTTAGGATGTTCAGGCTGTCCTCGGCCACCCTGCGTGGGATTCCTGGCATGTCTGAAGGGTGCCAGGCAAAAATGTCCTAATTTTCTCGTCGGAATTCTCTTAGTGCGGTGTCTACATCTGGGTTTAGTTGTGCCCCGATGGAGGCCGTTTTTGTAGTGTTCGTTGGATGGACTTGGAACTTGACTATTTCGTCTGCCGGCTTGAAGGAGGTGGACTTGGATCTTTTGTCGAGTATTACGTCATCCCTGTCCACCGTGGAGCGCAACACAGTTAGTTCCTCGGCCGCTAGGGCTTCAGACAATGCCTCGAGGGCCAATGTGGCTGTCTTGTTTTCTGCGCGGAGCGCTGTGTCTGGATCACTAGCAAGAGTGATGATTCCGTTGGGTCCAGGCATTTTGAGCTTCATGTACCCGTAATGGGGTATAGCTTGAAAAACTGTGAATGCTTCTCGCCCTAACAGAGCGTGGTATCCGCTGCTGAACGGGGCCACTTGAAATGTGACCTCCTCGGATCTGTAACTATCCGGCGTGCCGAACACCACATCCAGTGTGATTTTCCCTGAACAGCACGCTTCCCGGCTGGGGATTATTCCTCTAAAGGTTGTGTTGCTTCGCTCAATGCGGCTCCAGTCTATTTCCATTTTTCGCAGGGTTTCCTCGTAGATGAGGTTCAGTCCACTGCCGCCATCCATGAGTACCTTTGTAAGCCGGAAGCCGTCCACTATCGGACTGAGGACCAGTGCGGCTGGTGCTCAGGCTGTCCGGAATTTAGGTTCGTCACTGGCATTAAAGGTAATAGCTGTGTCACTCCATGGGTTTATTGTTGCTATTTGGTAGACTTCGGTAAGGCTGCGGAGCGTTTGTTTCCTCACATTTTTTGATGCGAAAGTCTCGAAGACTGTTGACACCGTACTGGCGTTTCTGGGGTGGTGCTCTGCGGATTCTGGAGTTAGAAGCTCCTCGCCACTTCTGGCCACCTGCCGGAGTATCCAACATGCTCTAAGGCTATGACTTGGTGTGACTTCCCCTGAACTATGAATTTTGCAGGGTCCATTGAGCCATCCCTCCAGTACGGTTCCAGGTGCCTGGCGAGCTGTCCCTTCTTAGCGGGGCCGGGGGCGGCAGACGGGTCAACAGCCGCCGAGCCGCGCGACACGCTCTACCGTGGTGAGCACTGTTGCCGCGGGAGAGCCTCACGCTGCTGCGGCAACCGGAGCGGGGTCTTCCCGGTCCATCGCTACTGCTCCTGCCAAGCGGACAAGGGAGCCTACTCCTCCGTCTCGTCGCACTGGAGGCGAGCTGGACTTCGATCTCTCCGCGCTCAGCTCCGACGAGGAAGAAGAAGAGTAAGATTCCTTGCTGTACTTGTTGTTCTTCAATTTTTGTTGTTTCGTCTTGTATCTGATTTGCTTTACTCTGAACTCATTCCTTTTCAGGACTCTGGCCCAGAGAGCGGCAAAGAGAGCCAAGGCCCCGGTGATTGTCATCGAGGACGACCCCACCACGACGGCAGAGGACATGTCCGAGACCACCTTGTCGGACCCGGCAACCATTCCTCAAAGCAGCCCCCAGCGCAGCCCCCCACGTAAGTATATGGTTTACTTCATGCTGTCAGGCGCGCACGGGTGCTCTTCTTTTGCTGATATCTGTTTATTGGTTTGTGTAGGAGCAGAGCAGCCTCACCAGGAGGACCCGGAGGCCGCTCCCGAAGTGCTATCTGCTTTGACTACACCGCCAAGGGAGGCTTCCCCGGCAAGGGAGTGTTCTCCGGCAAGGGAGAATTCTTCGGCAAGGGGCAATTCTCCGGCAAGGGACAGCACCAGTGATCCTCCAGTGGTTGAGACCACGACTGCAGATCCAAGCACAGGTAACCCTTTTGCCTGAAAACTCCCCTTTGGGTTCTTCTTCTTCTGATTTTCTTCTTGAGCATTTGCTTGACTCTTCTCCCCTCTTCGGTCGTCAGATCCACCTGCCACGGAGCCGACGGAAACCGAGGCCGCCGGCGAGGAGAACGTGCGCGGCAACAACGACGACGCCGCCGCCACCGAAGAAGAGGCCGGTGCTGATGATCCTACCGGCGAAGAGGCCGCCAAGGCTGCCGCCGCAGAAGCTGGCAAGGAATCCGGCGATCGCACTGACGGCCCCGAGGCTGGAGGAGCGCCAGGTGCTGCACCGACCACCGATCCCTCTGCTGCTGCCGCAGCGCCAGGCTCCGAGGAGCCCCAGCCCGGCGCCTACTTGAAGGCCGGCGATGGCGTCTTCATCAAGCTCCCCTGGGCGTTGAGCTCCAGGGCGCCGGTCGAAGGAGAAACTTTTGACGAAGAGGTGCTCGCCTCCGCTGGGCTGGCGCTGGTCGACGCGCCAAGCAGCAGCAGTGACGAGCCTGAGGAGGAGCGGCTGCTGCGGAAGCTGCTGTCGCTCTACCGCGCCCGACAAGCCAAGCTGGCGTCCCGAGAGGCACTTGTCGCGAAGGCGGGAGTGGATATTGAGAAGCGCGTGGAGGAACTCCGGGGTCTGAGGCAAGAAACTCTCCGGTCCCTGGCAGAGGAGCGGGAGCAACTTCTCGAGGAGCGGAAAGCCTTCCTCCTCGAGAAGGCTGAAGTCGAAGAGAAGCAACGGCTTGTCGCCGAAAATCTATTTGCGCAGGAAGGAGAGTTGGCGCAGCGCAAGGTCAACCTTGACAGCCACGAGGAAGAGCTTGCCGCGCGCGAGCAAGCAATTGGCGGGGCTCTCAAGGAGGCAAGGGATGCTGCCGCAGCTGCTGAGGCCGCCAAGAAGGAGCTGGAGACGAAAGTGGCGCAGCTGGAAGCCGATCTCAGGGCGAGCGGCGAGGAGGTTGCCGTGCTCAAGCATGAGCGCGAGAAGGACGCTGCCGCTCATGGTGAGCTGCAGGGTCTTCTTGCTGAGAGGAGCAAGGAGCTCAACACCGCCAAGGATTCCAATGCGGATCTCGAGCTGAAGTTGGCTACTTTGACTCAGACGCTGGACGGCGCCAGGGAGCGGGAGGTGGCCTTGTTGGAGAAGATCAAGGCCGACAAGGCGCTGCTGGCGAATGCTGCTGCCGCCCATGACGCCTTCAGGGAGACTGTAGAGCACTGGACTGAGGGTCTTGTGGATCTTGCCGCTGCCATCGACGGGGAGCTGGCGCAGCTCGGAATGGAGGAGCTCGGGTACTCCTCCGACGAGCACCTCCAACCCAGCGCCAAGCTCAGCTTGTTCTTCAAAGGCGTGACGACGGCCCTCCAGCGACTCCGGGAGAAGATCCCAAAGCAGCTGGCTGACGAGTCGCGCAAGATCTGCGCAGGAGCTCTCCAAAAGGTGCTGATGAAGGTGGCCTTCCGCAACCCAGGCCTCAACTTCACCAACGTCCTCAAGTCCTTGCCGCCGGATGCTGATCTGGAAGCGCTCAAGGCCCTTGTCGCACCCATTGTGGACAAGGTGAGCGGAATCAAGAGGGTTGAGGGCGATCGCGTAGATTAGGCCGCCCGTTTTCTCTTTCTCCTTGTCGCTGCTAGTCATGTCATGAGAACAATCTGTTAGAGCTGCGACAAGCTATCTTGTAATATAACTCTATTTTGGGTAGAGATTTGCTATGTTATTTCCTTTACTTGATTCCTTCCTTTGTATGTTTCTGCCCTACGCTTTTAGGGAACTTGTCGCAACTAGTCGCAGCTCACTTAAGTTGTTGAGCGGACTCGAAACAAAGTAAGGGCGCAACTAGCTACGAGTTGGTTCCTCCGCGCACAGGTTTTCCATACAAAGTACGGTCGTTCGAGGAAGATAACTTAAAAATTTAAAAACTGATTGCTCAAACTTTGGCAACTTAGCTTTTCTGTCATTTGCTTTCCGGTAAGGCGAAACTTCCTTGAACGATGCCTGGCCCGGCCCACACCATTATCTTCTCCATTCCCCCCGGCAAACTTCTGTGCGGGGGAACCTTGCTTTCCTTTTTGAGAAAAAGAAAGAAGAGAAATAAAGATATGGAGCCTTACGGCTCGTTATTTCTTACCGGGGGTAGGTGCTGCACAAAGTGTCAGATAATGCATGCAAATACAAAGTAGAAAGCATGATATTGACAAGATGTGCTGAGCACATGAGCTTTACTTATGCACGGGATCTGGGCCCGGCTTTGTACAAAGGATTATATGCAACATCGGCAAGACTTGTACAAAAGGTGGTTGCCGGAACGGGTTCCGGCAACCGCGCCCTACGGGTAAAACTTACGAAGATGCTCAATGTTCCAGGAGTTGCTCACCGAAATGCCATCTTCGGTCTCAAGGCGGACAGCGCCAGGCCTAGTGACTCGTTTCACCCGATAAGGGCCTTCCCACTTCGGCGTCAACTTGTTGGAATTCTTGGCGGACTGAACGCGCCGAAGAACAAGGTCGCCTTCCTTGAAACTTCTGGCATTAACTTTGCGGCTATGGTAGCGGCACAAAGCTTGTTGGTACCGAGCAGCTCGTACAGCAGCCTGAAGACGGTCCTCCTCAAGGAGCAACGCATCATCTTGTCGCAGCTGCTCTTGCTCAAGCTCATCATAAGCGAGCACTCGAGGTGACCCGTATATGAGTTCCGTGGGGAGAACTGCCTCTGCTCCATAGACTAGAGCGAAAGGTGTCTGGCCAGTGGCTCGATTTGGTGTCGTCCTGATCGACCAAAGAACCACCGGCAGCTCCTCGATCCAGTTCTTTCCGCACTTGTGCAGCCTGTCGAAAGTTCTGGTCTTGAGCCCGCGTAGCACTTCAGCATTTGCCCTCTCTGCTTGAGCGTTGCTTCTCGGATGAGCAATAGAAGCGAAGCAGACCTTGGCGCCAAGATCTTGGACGTACTGCATGAAGGTGCGACTCGTGAATTGCGTGCCGTTGTCGGTGATGATCCTATTAGGGATCCCGAAGCGGCAAACAATCGACCTGAAGAACTTGACTGCTGACTGTGCTGTCACCTTCCTCACTGGTTCCACTTCCGGCCACTTTGTGAACTTGTCGATTGCAACGTACAAGTACTCAAAGCCCCCGACAGCTCGGGGAAAGGGGCCGAGGATATCGAGCCCCTAGACTGAAAATGGCTAGGATAAAGGGATCGTCTGGAGAGCTTGAGCTGGCTGGTGTATCTGCTTGGAATGGAACTGGCACGCTTCACACTTGGTTACTTGTGCAGTCGCATCCTGGAGGGCTGTCGGCCAAAAGAAACCTTGCCGGAACGCTTTGCCGGCAAGTGCTCTTGCGCCAATGTGGTGACCACATATGCCTCCATGTATTTCTTCCAACAGCTTTTGTCCGTCTTCCCGGTGAATACACTTCAATTTCACGCCGTTGAGTCTTCTTCTGTACAGTGTGTTGTCAACAAACTGGTACATACTTGACTGCCGGGCTACTCTTTCCGCTTCTTCTTGCTCTTCGGGAAGTTCTCCTGTCTGAAGGAAATGGACAATCTGCTGTGCCCATGTTGGAGCTTGCGGCTCGACAACAAGGACTAAAGGCACATCTGCTGCTGCGGGAACATCCGCTTCTACGGCAAGAACTTGCGGCTCAGCCGGAGCTTGATGTTCCCCGGCAAGCTTGCCGGAGCAAAGCTTGCCGGGAGCGTCTGCTTCAACGGAACAAACCCCATGGCTTGCCAGAGCAGACTGCTCCTCAGCATCTTTGGTGTTGATCTTGAGGACCTTCTTGGCGGCGGCTTCGGGAAGCTCTGCCGGAAAATAGTCACCAGAAATCAACTTCCTCTTCTTGCTTTGTCTAGTTGATGGTGTTACGGATGGTTGAGTCAGCTTGAGCACAAAGATCCCTGGTTCCACAGGTAACTTAAGTGCGGCGCACTTTGACAGGCCATCAGCAATGTCGTTCTGAGCTCTCGGAACATGTTCCATCTGTAGGCCGTCAAAGTGCTCTTCTAGCTTTCTCACTTCATCAACGTAAGCTTCCATTAATGGACTCTGATAATTCTTGTTCACTTGGCGGACGACAAGCTGTGAGTCACCCCTGACAATGAGCTTCTTGATCCCAAGGTCTGCCGCGATCCTGAGACCGGCAAGCAACCCTTCATATTTTGCGGTATTGTTTGTGGCTTGCTCCTTGGGAAAGTGCATCTGGACTACGTACTTGAGGTGCTCTCCGGTGGGTGCAACAAGTAGCACGCCCGCACCGGCGCCTTGCAGCGAGAAGGCACCGTCAAAGTACATCAGCCACTCTTTGCTCGCTTCCTTGACGGGGATGCTCGTTTCTGGAATTTCTTCATCTGGTGTTGGCGTCCATTCTGCTATGAATTCTGCCAATACTCTGCTTTGGATAGTTGAAGTGCTCTCAAACTTGAGGCCAAAGCTTGACAGTTCCAGTGCCCACTCGACAATCCTGCCTGTCGCTTCTGGATTTTGCAGTATCCTCTTCAGCGGAAAACGAGTGACAACTGTGATCTCATGTGCTTGGAAGTAATGGCGCAGCTTTCTCGAGGCCATGAGGAGGCCGAAAAGCAATTTCTGCACACCAGAGTACCTTGACCTAGCCCCCTGCAGAAGGGAACTGACAAAGTAAACTGGGCGCTGCACCATTCTCTTCTGCATCTTCTCATGCTCCTGCGCAGATCCATCCTTGTCGGGACCAGAGCTTGCCGGTGAAGTCCTCTGCTTGTCGCTGGATGCATCTGCCGGGGTTGCTGGCTCATCATCCGCCTCCCTCTCTGCTACTAACGCAGCACTAACCACTTGATTGGTCGCCGCTATATACAGCAGCAACTTCTCTTGCGGTTTAGGTGCGACAAGTGTTGGAGTGGAGGGCAGGTATCTCTTTAAGTCCTGCAGCGCAGCCTCCGCTTCCGGAGTCAATTTCATTGGACCCGCCTTTTTCAATATTTTGAAAAATGGCAGGGTGCGCTCAGCAGACCTAGAGATAAACCTGCTGAGAGCAGCTACGCAACCGGCAAGTCTTCGTACATCCTTGACGCGCTTCGATGCTTCAATCTGCTCAATGGCCTTGATCTTGTCGGGATTGGCTTCAATTCCCCGCTGAGACACAAAGAACCTGAGAAGCTTGCCGGAAGGGACTCCAAACACGCACTTCTCGGGGTTAAGCTTGAGGTTGATCTTGCGCAGATTTGTAAAGGTTTCATCTAAATCTTGAATCAAGGTCGCCTTGTCCTTGCTCTTGACCACTATGTCATCCATGTAGGCTTCCACATTTCTGTGCATTTGTGGTTCAAAAGCGTCATGGACTACCCTTGCAAATGTTGAACCAGCATTCTTTAAACCGAAAGGCATCCGTACGAAATAGTATGTGCCACATGGGGTGATGAATGCGGTCTTCTCCTCATCCTCTTCTGCCATGAAGATCTGATGGTATCCTGAGTATGCATCAAGAAATGAAAGCAAGTCACATCCGGCTGTGGAGTCAACAATCTGGTCGATGCGCGGCAAGGGAAATGGGTCTTTGGGACAAGCTTTATTAACATCGGTAAAGTTGATACAAAGCCTCCATTTCCCATTTGCCTTACGCACGACTACAGGATTGGCCAACCACGTAGGATGGAGCACTCCTCTGACAAGGCCTGCTGCTTCCAATTTCTTGATCTCTTCTGCAATGAATTCTTGGCGCTCCAATGCATGTTTCCTGACTTTCTGCTTGACGGGCCACGCATGAGGGCAGACGGCAAGATGGTGCTCGATTACTTTCCTGGGAACACCGGGGATGTCAGACGGTTGCCACGCAAACACGTCGACGTTCGCCCGCAGGAAAGCAACGAGCGCGCTTTCCTATTTAGGGTCAAGAGTGGCACTGATGGTGAAGGTACCACCAGTGCCGTCCTCCTTGGCGGACACCTTCTTGGTCTCTGGTGGAGCTGCCTTTGTCTTCTTACACTTGCCGATGGAGCTCGATGGTGCGTCCTTGACGGTAGCGCAGCACTCCGAAGAGGTGCGCTTGCCGGAGTGGGCATCAGAACTCTTGCCAGACTTGGTCTTCTTCTTCCCCCCGGGAGCTTCAACGGTAAGTGACCTGTGATCTGTTGCGGCTGCTGCTTCCCGCTAGATCTTGTCGGCGCAGATAAGAGCATCCTTCTTGTCGCCAGGGACAGAGATGATACTTATCGGGCCTGGCATCTTTAGCACGTTGTATGCATAGTGAGAGGCTGCCATGAACTTGGCGAGTGCTGGACGACCGAGTATCCCATTGTAAGGTAATGGAAAATCAGCGACGTCAAAAGTGACCCTCTCAGTTCTGAAGTTCAACTCGCTGCCAAATGTTACCGGCAACGTGATCTTTCCCTTCGGCTTGCTCCTTCCCGGATTGATTCCTTGAAATGTGTCGGTCTCTTCGAGCTCGCCATCAGGGATCTGAAGCTTCTGGAGTACTGCGGAGGAGATCAGGTTCAAGCCGGCCCCGCCGTCAACTAGCATCTTAGTGACCTTGAGGTTGCGGATAGTTGGCGAAACCAACATCGGCAAGCACCCGACCTCAGTTATGCGATCAGGGTGGTCCTCAATATCAAAGATGATAGGCATGCTGGACCATTTCAGAGGCTTGCGTGACTCAATGGGTGGTTCTGCTGCATTGACTTCCCGCACCGACTGCTTGAGCTGGCGGTGTGAAGTATGCAGAGAAGCACCACCGTCAACGCACATGACCTCTGTGGCTTTCTGGAACTCCTGCTCGTCGGTCTCGCCATCATCCATATCTTCATCGTCGTCGTCATCTTCATCCTTGTCGCGGCCATGGGGAGGTCTGTCTCCTTGCCGCTGCTTGGCCTTGCCGCGGCGTCCTCCTCGGCCCGGACGTTTCTTGCCGGATCCTCCAGCACCTTCCTGGGCCTTCTCCTTGTCGCGTCGCTCGTATTCAGCCTTTTGCTGTTCAACAAGCTGCTCGACCTTCTTGCAGCTTTGGAGATCATGGCCCTTGGTGCGGTGGATCTTGCAGTACTGCTTGTTGGTGCCGTCCTGCTTGTCGGCGACCGCCACAGCTGCGGCAACCTCCTTGCCGGAGCTACCAGCTTTGGCTTCCTTGCCGGACTGCTCAACGACTAGCACCTCTTTGCCTTTCTTCTTCCTGTTGCTCCGCCACCGGTTCTTCCTTGCCGGGGCAGTCTCCTCACTATCAGACCCCACTGCTCCTGTATTCTCTCCGGGGAGTTTCCTCCCTTCCTCAGCACGTGCACACTTGTCGGCCAGGGCATATAGCTCACTGACGTCTCTGATTTTGCACATCGCCATCTCCTCCCGCATCCTGCGGTTTCGCATGTTCTGATGGAACGCGCTGATTACCGCAACAGGGTGGACATCTGGGATATTGTGCTGTACACGGCTGAATCTTTGAATGTACTTGCGCAGGGGCTCTCCTTCCTTCTGGGCGAGCAGATGAAGGTCGCTCTCTTGGCCATGAGGCTTGTGGCCGCCTGTAAAGGCGCCGACAAACTGATGGCACAGGTCAGCCCAGGAGGATATGGAGTTGTCCGGCAAGTGCATGAGCCAGGATCTGACATTGGGCTTGAGCACCAGCGGGAAGTAGTTGGCAAGGATCTTGTCGTCCCGCCCCCCAGCAGCTTGCACCGCGATGGTGTAGATGCTGAGGAACTCCGACAGATGCGACTTGCCGTCGTACTTCTCTGGTACATCTGGCTTGAAATTCTTCGTGCTGGGCCACTGGACTTGCCGCAGCTCACGAGTGAACGCAGGGCAACCTACCGCGTACGGCAAGTCGCCTGGTTCCCCTGGTGCATGCATGTCAACAGAAGGCCCAGCGCGCTTGTCGGATTGACGTCGCGCTTCTCTTCGGCGCTCGATGCGAGTACGATCGTCTTCTTGCTGTCGTTCGTGAAGAACTTGGTGCTGATCGCGACGAGCTCGTGGATCTGATGATGCGGTGGAGTCACTGTCGAGGTGGATCCGACGAGTCAGCGATCTTGGCCTTCGGGGTGGAGAGTGCATGGTGGTTGCACCCCCATCGGTTTCGTTGCCACCGGCTCGTGCCTGGCAGTCCTGCCGCGGCCGCGATGCACTTGGCTGCCGCGGCCGCGATGCACTTGGCTGCCGCGGAGTGTCGCCGTTGGCAAAGCCGATGAGACTCTGAATGGTGGCCCTCCATTGGTCGATCTTGTCTTCCGCTGGAGGGTAATCCAGGAGCAGTTGAGCTCGCGCCAAAGCTTCTGCTGGAGTAGTGGGTGGCAGTGGCGAACGGTGCGAGGAGCGGGATATGCTCGGACTCCTAACTATGTTAGAAGGAGCAGTATCCAGTCCAGGCGACCATGCCTCGCTCGTGCCAGCATGTTGGCGTGCATGCTGGTCTTGAGCACCCCGAGATCCACCAGCTTGATCTTGGCCCAACAAACGTATGGTACTGCGAGTACCATGACGCTGTCGGTCCTGCGCCACCTGAGATGGGTGCGGTACATGTACGGACGCCGAGGTCTGTGCAGCCTTGTCCTTGGACCTGGCAGCATCGTGAGCTTCCTCGTCGACGTCCGTTCTTCCGCCGGCGTCTACTCCACCACCCGTTTGCTCCGGTGGTGGTGGAAGTGACGTGGACGGAGCAGCTGCCGCCGAAGTTTTCTTCTTCGGTGGCATGTCGATGAAGAAGAAGATCTGGCTCGTGTGAACGCCGAATCAGGTTCACACAACCTCGACGCCCCCTACCTGGCGTGCCAAAGATGTCGGGGAAACTCATCCACGAACACCTATGGGACCGGCGGACCGAGCCCCTTTCGGTTCGGCGGGGGGCGGAGATCGCACGAAGAGCAGATCGAGGCGAAGCACACGAGCAGTTTACCCAGCTTCAGAGCTCTCCAGAGAGATAATACTCCTACTGCTGCTTGTCTGATTGTATTGTGTTCTTGCTCAAGAGCGCTGAGCGCTACAGTACACCCTAGCTGCTAACGAGACCGAGCGTGTGTGATTTTCTGGGTTCGAACCCCCTCTACGTTGCGCATGGGCCTCCTTTTATACGCTCAAGGGGTCACCGACAGGTGGCAACGTAGACGAGGGTAAAAATGGAAAAGGAGTTGTGGTTGGTACAGCTACCTGCACAGTGCATCCTACCTAACCCTGACGGCAGGGGACAAAGGCATTAAATTCCCATCTGTGTCGCCCAAACAGTGCAGAAAAGGACCGTTAGGGACGCCACCGTTCGCCACGATGGTAATCTTGTCAGCGTCGTTTGCCACCTCGCACCGCTGGCTACTCAGCCTCCTGCCACGCGCGCCTGGGAAGGCCCCAGGGCGACACGTTGGTGGATGCGCTGGAGCGTGGGTGCAGAGTGATAACTTGCCGCGGCAAGCGCCTTGCCGCGGCCGTTGTCTTGTCGCGTCCGGAAGCTTGTCGCTCACCGGGTCTTGCCGGGACGCGCGGCGCGTCACGGCAAGTTCCTTGAAATGCCTTGGTTGGCCTTCCCGGCAAGCTCCTCTTGTCGGGGCCTTGTCTCCTGGGCTTAAATACTTTGTTCTTGAACGGCTCCAAGGGAACCACGGAGGACCTTGGCGGTCGCCCGACAAGCCTTGCCGCGGGGTGCTGCAACTGCCCGTGCACAAGTTCGGGATACTAGGGTACCCCTACTCTAGTGCACCGACATAAGGAAATGTAGAATCTTTTCACAACTCACGCCGCCTGGAACACCTCAGTGTAACGGTGCGTCCGAACATCGTAATCGCACTTTATTGGATATGGTGCGGTCTATGATGTCTCTTACCGATTTACCGCTATCATTTTGGGGATATGCTTTAGAGACAGCTATATTCACTTTAAATAGGGCACCGTCTAAATTCGTTGAGACGACACCGTATGAATTATGGTTTGGGAAGAAACCTAAGATGTCATTTCTAAAAGTTTGGGTGTGATGCTTATGTCAAAAAACTTCAACCTGAAAAGCTTAAATCCAAGTCGGAAAAATGCGTCTTCATAGGATACCCCAAGGAAACCATTGGGTATACCTTCTACCTTAGATCCGAAGGCAAGATCTTTGTTGCCAAGAACGGGTCCTTTCTGGAGAAAGAGTTTCTCTCGAAAGAAGTAAGTGGGAGGAAAGTAGAACTCGATGAAGTACTACCTCTTGAACCGGAAAGTAGTGCAGCTCAGGAAGATGTTCCTGTGGTGCCTACACCGACTGGAGAGGAAATTAATGATGATGATCAGGGTACTTCGGATCAAGTTGCTACTGAACTTCGTAGGTCCACAAGGACACGTTCCACACCAGAGTGGTATGGCAACCCTGTCCTGGAAATCATGTTGTTAGACAACGGTGAACCTTCGAACTATGAAGAAGCGATGGCGGGCCCAGATTCCAACAAATGGCTTGAATCCATGCAATCCGAGATAGGATCCATGTATGAAAACAAAGTATGGACTTTGACAGACTTGCCCGATGATCGGCGAGCGATAGAAAATAAATGGATCTTTAAGAAGAAGACGGACGCAGATGGTAATGTTACCATCTAGAAAGCTCGACTTGTCGCTAAGGGTTATCGACAAGTTCAAGGGGTTGACTACGATGAGACTTTCTCTCCCGTAGCAAAGCTGAAGTCCGTCCGAATCATGTTAGCAATTGCCGCATACTATGATTATGAGATATGGCAAATGGACGTCAAACGACATTCCTTAACGGCTATCTTAAGGAAGAACTGTATATGATGCAGTTGGAAGGTTTTGTCGATCCTGAGAATGCTAACAAGGTATGCAAGCTCCAGCGATCCATTTATGGGCTGGTGCAAGCATCTCAGAGTTGGAACATTCGCTTTGATGAGATGATCAAAGCGTTTGGGTTTATGCAGACTTATGGAGAAGCGTGCGTTTACAAGAAAGTGAGTGGGAGCTCTGTAGCATTTCTCATATTATATGTAGATGACATACTTTTGATGGGAAATGATATAGAACTTTTGGACAGCATTAAGGCCTACTTGAATAAGTGTTTTTCAATGAAGGACCTTGGAGAAGCTGCTTACATATTAGGCATCAAGATCTATAGGGATAGATCGAGACGCCTCATAGGTCTTTCACAAAGCACATACCTTGATAAGATATTGAAGAAGTTCAATATGGATCAGTCCAAGAAGGGGTTCTTGCCTGTGTTGCAAGGTGTGAAATTGAGCTTGGCTCAATGCCCGACCACGGCAGAAGATAGAGAAAAGATGTGTGTCATCCCCTATGCCTCGGCTATAGGGTCTATTATGTATGCCATGCTGTGTACCAGACCTGATGTAAACCTTGTCGTAAGTTTGGTAGGTAGGTACCAAAGTAATCCCGGCATGGAACACTGGACAGCGGTCAAGAATATCCTGAAGTACCTGAAAAGGACTAAGGACATGTTTCTCATTTATGGAGGTGACGAAGAGCTCGTCGTAAAGGGTTATGTCGACGCTAGCTTCGACACAGATCTGGATGACTCTAAGTCACAAACCGGATACGTGTATATTTTGAATGGTGGGGCAGTAAGCTGGTGCAGTTGCAAGCAAAGCGTCGTGGCGGGATCTACGTGTGAAGCGGAGTACATGGCAGCCTCGGAGGCAGCGCATGAAGCAATCTGGATGAAGGAGTTCATCACCGACCTAGGAGTCATACCCAATGTGTCGGGGCCGATCGCTCTCTTCTGTGACAACACTGGAGCTATTGCCCTTGCCAAGGAGCCCAGGTTTCACAAGAAGACCAGGCACATCAAGTGTCGCTTCAACTCCATTCATGAAAATGTTCAAGATGGAGACATAGATATTTCCAAAGTGCATACGGATCTGAATGTCACAGATCCGTTGACTAAACCTCTTCCGCGAGCAAAACATGATCAACACCGGAACTCTATGGGTGTTCGATTCATCACAATGTAACTAGATTATTGACTCTAGTACAAGTGGGAGACTGTTGGAAATATGCCCTAGAGGCAATAATAAAAGGATTATTATTATATTTCCTTGTTCATGATAATTGTCTATTATTCATGCGATAATTGTGTTATCTGGAAATCATAATACATGTGTGAATACATAGACCACAACATGTCCCTAGTGAGCCTCTAGTTGACTAGCTCGTTGATCAACAGATAGTCATGGTTTCCTGACTATGGACATTGGATGTCATTGATAACGGGATCACATCATTAGGAGAATGATGTGATGGACAAGGCCCAATCCTAAGCATAGCACAAGATCGTGTAGTTCGTTTGCTAGAGCTTTTCCAATGTCAAGTATCTTTTCCTTAGACCATGAGATCGTGTAACTCCCGGATACCGTAGGAGTGCTTTGGGTGTACCAAACATCACAACATAATTGGGTGACTATAAAGGTATACTACGGGTATCCCCGAAAGTATCTGTTGGGTTGACACGGATCGAGACTGGGATTTATCACTCCGTATGACGGAGAGGTATCTCTGTGACCACTCGGTAATGCATCATCATAATGAGCTCAATGTGACCAAGTAGTTGGTCACGGGATCATGCATTACAGTACGAGTAAAGTGACTTGCCGGTAATGATATTGAACGAGGTATTGGGATACCGACGATCGAATCTCGGGCAAGTAACATACCAATTGACAAAGGGAATTGTATACGGGATTACTTGAATCCTCGACATCGTGGTTCATCCGATGAGATCATCGTGGAAAATGTGGGAGCCAACATGGGTATCCAGATCCCGCTGTTGGTTATTGGCCGGAGAGCTGTCTCGGTCATGTCTACGTGATTCCCGAACCCGTAGGGTCTACACACTTAAGGTTCGGTGACGCTAGGGTTGTAGAGATATTAGTATGCGGTAACCCGAAAGTTGTTCGGAGTCCCGGATGAGATATCGGACGTCAAGAGGAGTTCCGGAATGGTCCGGAGGTGAAGAATTGTATATAGGAAGTCCAGTTTCGGCCACCGGGAAAGTTTCGGGGGTCACCGGTATTGTAACGGGACCACCGGAAGGGTCCCGGGGGTCCACCGGGTGGGGCCACTTATCCTGGAGGGCCACATGGGCTGAAGAGGGAAGGGAACCAGCCCCTGGTGGGCTGGTGCGCCCCCCTTGGGCCTCCCCTGCGCCTAGGGTTGGAAACCCTAGGGGTGGGGG
>NC_041389.1:725409739-725450488 GCF_002162155.2 Triticum dicoccoides | reverse complement strand
CACCCCTAGGCCCCCTATATAAAGAGGGGGGAGGGAGGGCAGCCGCACCCTAGTCCCTGGCGCCTCCCTCTTCCCCCGTACCACCTCTCCCTCTCGTTGAGCTTGGCGAAGCCCTGCCGAGATCGCCGCTGCTTCCACCACCACGCCGTTGTGCTGCTGGATCTCCATCAACCTCTCCTTCCCCCTTGCTGGATCAAGGAGGAGACGTCTTCCCCAACCGTACGTGTGTTGAGCGCGGAGGTGCTGTCCGTTCAGCACTAGGATCTTCGGTGATTTGGATCATGACGAGTATGACTCCCTCAACCCCGTTCTCTTGAACGCTTCCGCTCGCGATCTACAAGGGTATGTAGATGCACTCCTCTCTCTCATTGCTATATGACTCCATAGATTGATCTTGGTGAAGCATAGAATTTTTTTATTTTCTACAACATTCCCCAACACTAGCATTACTTGAATTAATTTGATGAGGCTGACATCCCTCTCAAGAAGATCCCGAATGCAGCTCTGCAATGTCGATATGTCATTAGCAGGCCCCCAGACCAGTCCCTCGTTGACCCATGACACTAGTTGAGGCGGAGGGCCCGAGCGGAAGGCAGGGGCAGCCGCCCACCTTGTGCCTCGGGGTGCTATGATATAGAACCACCTCCGCTGCCATAATTCGGACACCTCCGGGAAGGAACCCTCTGGCCATGGGGCATCGGCTCTTTTGCTTATTATAGCGCCTCCGCACTCTACGTGTCGCCCGTCGATCACCTTCGGCTTTATATTGAAGGTCTTGAGCCATAGGCCGAAGTGTGGGTGATGTGGAGGAAGGCTTCGCACACGACGATAAACGACGAGATGTGAAGGATGGAATCCGGAGCTAGATCGTGAAAATCTAGCCCGTAATAGAACATGAGCCCTCTGATGAAGGGATCAAGACTAAAGCCTAAGCCCCGGAGGAAGTGGGAAACGAACACAATGCTCTCGTTGGGTTCGGGAGTGGGGATGACCTGCCCTTGGGCGGGTAGCCTGTGCTGGATTTCGGCGGTCAGATACCTGGCCTCCCTGAGCTTCTCGATGTCCTCCTCTGTGACAGAAGAGGCCATCTACCGACCTTGAAGGTTGGATCCGGACATGATTGAAGGTCCGAAGTGCTTAAGCCTGAGCTTTGGGTGTTGGAACTCGAGGTGGGGGAAGGAGCAAGCGTGGGAAGAAGGGGACAGGCCTCGGTCCCTCTATAAAGGGGGTGAATATCAAGCGTCCTCAGCATGACCGTTTGGGACTTGCCTAAAATTGAGGAGTCATACCAATAGGCGTAGTTGGGTTACCCACACCCGTAATTATGATAATCCCGCGATAAGGGGAACACGATCTCTGCTTCGACAAGACGTGCCAATAAAACCGCCTCGCAACACGTGTAGTGGTAGGCTGGGAAAAACGGTTCGTAATGACCGGGCCGCGGTGTGATGTCACGCTAGGAAAAGTTGTCAGCAGATTAGATTTGTGGAATATTATGCGATCTACGGTGGTATGTGGAATTTATTTTGCAGAGCTGGACACGATTCATGTGTTCGAAATTTACCTTGGAGTATTTGGAGATGGAACCCGCCTTGCAATGCCGAAGACAATCTGCGCCCCGTACTCATCGTCATTGAAGCCTGGTTCAGGGGCTACTGAGGGAGTCCTGGATTAGGGGATACTCGGACAGCCAGACTATATACTTTGGCCGGACAGTTGGACTATGAAGATACAAGATTGAAGACTTCATCCCGTGTCCGGATGGGACTCTCTTTTGCGTGGAAGGCAAGCTCGGCGATTCGGATGTGTAGATCTCCTTCTCTGTAACTGACCTTGTGTAATGATGACCCACAAGTGTAGGGGATCAATCGTAGTCCTTTCGATAAGTGAGAGTGTCGAACCCAACGAGGAGCAGAAGGAAATGATAAGCGGTTTTCAGTAAGGTTTTCTCTGCAAGCACTGAAATTGTAGGTGATAGATAGTTTTGTGATAAGATAAATAGTAACGAGTGACAAGTAAATAAAATAAGTAAAGTGCAGCAAGGTGGCCCAATCCTTTATGTAGCAAAGGATAAGCTTAGAAAATTTCTAATAATGAGAAAGGAGCTCCCGAGGACACATGGGAATTATCGTCAAGCTAGTTTTCATCACGTTCATATGATTCGCGTTTAGTACTTTGATAATTTGATATGTGGGTGGACCGGTACTTGGGTACTGCCCTTACTTGGACAAGCATCCCACTTATGATTAACCCATATTGCAAGCATCCGCAACTACAAAAGAAGTATTAAGGTAAACCTAACCACAACATTAAACATATGGATCCATATCAGCCCCTAACGAAGCAACGCATAAACTAGGGTTTAAGCTTCTGTCACTCTAGCAACCCATCATCTACTTATTACTTCCCCATGCCTTCCTCTAGGCCCAAATAATGGTGAAGTGTCATGTAGTCGACGTTCACATAACACCACTAGAGGAAAATACAACATACATCTCATCAAAATATCAAACGAATACCAAATTCACATGACTACTAATAGCAAGACTTCACCCATGTCCTCAAGAACAAACGTAACTACTCACAAAGCATATTCATGTTCATAATCAGAGGAGTAATAATATGCATAAAGGATCTGAACATATGATCTTCCACCAAGTAAACCAATTAGCATCAACTACAAGGAGTAATCAACACTACTAGCAACCCACAAGTACCAATTTGTGGTTTTGATACAAGATTGGATACAAGAGATGAACTAGGGTTTTGAGAGGAGATGGTGCTGGTGAAGATGTTGATGGAGATTGACCCTCCCCCGATGAGAGGATTGTTGGTGATGATGTTGGTGATGATTTCCCCCTCCCGGAGGGAAGTGTCCCCGGCAGAACAGCGCCGCGAGAGCCCTAGATTTATTCCGCCAAGGTTCCGCCTCATGGCGGCGGAGTTTCGTCACGTAAGCTTGCCCACGATTTTTTTCCAGGGTAAAAGCGATGATATAGCAGAAGATGGACACCAGAGGCCCACCAGGGGGCCCAGGAGATAGGGAGGCGCGCCCTATAGGGGGGGCCCTGTCTCCTGGATAGGGTGTGGGCCCCCTGGTGTATTTCTTTCGCTCATAAATTCTTATTAATTCCAAAAAGTTGTTTCATGGAGTTTCAGGACTTTTGGAGCTGTGCTGAATAGGTTTCCAATGTTTGCTCCTTTTCCAGCCAGAATTCTAGCTACCGGCATTCCCCCTCTTCATGGTAAACCTTGTAAAATAAGAGAGAATAGCCATAAGTAATGAGATATAATGTGTAATAACATCCCATAATGCAATAAATATTGACATAAAAGCATCATGCAAAATGGACGTATCAACTCCCCCAAGCTTAGACCTTACTTGTCCTCAAGCAGAAGCCGAAATCAAAAAATATGTCCACATGTTTAGAGATAGAGGTGTCGATAAAAATAAAATACGGACATGAGGGCATCATGATCATTCTTATAACAGCACATATATAGAATTTATCATATGATTTCTATGCTCGAGTAACAATCAATTCACAATGTCAAGTATGGTTCAAAAACTTCATTGGGAACTAACAAACTATAATCTCAGTCATTGAAGCAATTTGAATTTATCGTAACATCAAAAAGAGTCAACAATAGAGCTTTTCAGCGAGTCCACATACTCAACTATCATATAGTGTTCTACAATTGCTAACACTCATGCAATACTTGTGGTTATGGAGTTTCAGCCAGACACTGAGAAAGATAGGGGCTTATTGTGTTGCCTCCCAAGTATTCACCTTTAGGTGATGTCAACAATAATAGCCCATGCTAACGAACATCCAATTGGATATATGTATCATGATCTTTCAAACACGAGGAGCTTGCCAAAGGATAAAATGAAAAAGGGAAAGGTGAGGATCACCTTGACTCAAGTTCAAAATAAAAACATAAAGTAAGAACATAAAGTAAAGATAGGCCCTTCTCAGAGGGAAGGAGAGGTTGTCATGGGCTTTTAGGGTTGGATTCACAAAATCTTAGTACGAAAGAATGTCACTTTATGTTGCCACTTGTGTATGGACCTTTATTATGCAGTCCGTTGCTTTTATTGCTTCCATAACAAGATCATACAAAGCTTATTTTCTCCGCACTAATAAGTCATGCATAATTAAGGAGCAATTTTTATTGCTTGCACCGATGACAACTTAGTTGAAGGATCTTACTCAATCCATAGGTAGATATGGTGGACTCTCATGGCAAAATTGGGTTTAAAGGAATATGGAAGCACAAGTAGTACCTCTACTTGGTGCTAGGAATTTGGCTAGCATGAGGGGGAAAGGCAAGCTCAACATGTTTGGAAGGTCAATGACAATATGCTTTAACTGAGATGTGAGAAAACATAAACCATTATGTTGTCTTTCTTGTCCAACGTCAACTCTTTTAGCATGTTATACTTAATGAGTGCTCACAATCATAAAAGATGTCCAAGATAGTATATTTATATGTGAACCTCCCTTTCCTTATCACTTCCTATTAATTGCAACGATGACCAAAACTAGGTTTATCAACTCTCAACAATTTTTATGCCTCATACTTTCTATATGTGAAGTTATCACTACCCATAAGATCAATATGAACTCTTTTATTCTTTCTACTTTCTCAAGATCATAGCAACAAAGCAAAGCCCTTGACTCAACACTAATCTTTATTATAGATAGCTCGCGGACTCGAATACAAAAAGAGATCACAAAGCAAAACTGAAACTACTTGATATCAAAACTTCAATCTACTAGATAAAGATACTACTAAAAGGATCGAACTAAATAAAGCGGTAAAGATATGAGTGAGATGGTGATACGATACCGGGGCACCTCCCCCAAGCTTGGCAGTTGGCAAGGGGAGTGCCCATACCCATGTGATTATGCCCTCGGAGGTGGTGAAGTAGGAGTTGTTGATGATGTAGGCTTGTCGTCCGTCTTCCAAGGCATAGGCTCTCCATCATAGAAGGATGATCGAGTCTCCGGGATCCTTAAATCTGCAGCCAAACTCATCCTCTTGAATCTATATTCATACTCACAGTTCTGGTTTTGCAGGTCATAGATCTGGGCTTGGAGGTGCTCGATTTTCTCTTGAAGCTTGAAGATGGTCTCCCCAATGACTTTGGCATCCAGCTTGTGGTTGTTGGTGAACTCCGTGATCATCATTTGGTTGGCATTGAGTCCATGCTCCACCATCCCTTGACACTTGAAAACTTGCTGCTCCACAGCTTCGAGCTTTGTCTCCACGCTCCCGGTACGCCTTGGTCCCTCCACATCGCGGATGTGCAGCACCCCCTCACATATCTCAATGGTTTGAGGGTGTTGCAGCACCTCCGTGAGATAGGGGTTGATAACCCTCTCGAAAAACTTGTCCTTGGGAGCGCTTGGAGATGTCATGATGCTCTAAATCTGAAACTGAAACAGCTCGAAACGAAAACAGAGGATATTTGCATGATACGGTGGTTAAAACCTTCGGGAGTATATATAATGAATTTTTACCGACCAAAATGCGTAACGTGCAAGAAAACGGAGTCCGGGAGGCACACGAGGTGCCCACGAGACAGGGGGGCGCGCCCAGTAGGGGGAGGGCGCGCCTTCCACTCTCGTGGGAGCCTCGTGTCCCTTTCGGACTACCTCTTCCTTCCTAAAATTCTTAAATAATCCAAAACTGATAAAAATTGCCATTGGAGTTGTTTTGGAGTCGGTTTACTTACCGTACCACATACCTATATCTTTTTGGAGTCTGGAACGTTCAGGGGTTACGGTTTCAATAATATTAGTCTCAACATTGATAGGATTACCTGAAATATAATGTTTAATTCTTTGACCGTTTACCACCCTTGGACTCGTGCCTTCAAAGTTGTTGATTTTTATGGCACCAGAACGATAGACCTCCTCGATAACGTAAGAACCTTCCCATTTTGAGAGAAGTTTTCCTGCAAAAAATCTTAAGTGAGAGTTGAATAATAATACATAATCTCCTACGTTAAACTCACACTTTTGTATCCTCTTATCATGCCAGCATTTGACTTTTTCTTTGAATAGCTTGGCATTCTCATAGGCTTGAGTTCTCCTTTCATAAAGGGAGCTAATATCAAATAACCTCTTCTCACCGGCAAGTTTGAAGTCATAGTTGAGCTCTTTAATAGCCCAATATGCCTTATGTTCAAGTTCAAGAGGCAAATGACACGCTTTTCCATAAACCATCTTATATGGAGACATACCCATAGGATTTTTGTATGCAGTTCTATAGGCCCATAATGCATCATCAAGTTTTTTGGACCAATTCTTTCTAGATCTATTCAAAGTCTTTTGCAAAGTTAATTTGATCTCTCTATTGCTCAACTCTACTTGACCACTAGACTGCGGATGATAAGGAGATGCGATTCTATGATTGACATCATACTTAGCAAGCATCTTACGGAAATCACCATGAATAAAATGTGAACCACCATCAGTCATAAGATATCTAGGGACTCCAAACCTCGGAAAAATAACTTGTTTAAGCATTTTAATAGAAGTGTTATGATCAGCACTACTAGTTGGAATAGCTTCTACCCACTTAGTAACGTAATCAACAGCAACTAAAATATGTGTATAACCATTAGAGGCAGGAAAAGGTCCCATATAATCAAAGCCCCAAACATCAAACGGTTCAATAACAAGAGAGTAATTCATAGGCATTTCTTGACGTCTACTAATGTTACCTACTCTTTGGCATTCATCACAAGATAAGACAAACTTACGAGCATCTTTGAAGAGAGTAGGCCAATAAAAACCAGATTGTAGTACCTTGTGTGCAGTTCTATCTCTAGCGTGGTGTCCTCCATAGGATTCAGAGTGACACTTATGTAGGATCTGTTATTGTTCATGCTCAGGCACACAACGTCTAATAACACCATCTACTCCTTTATAAAGGTGTGGATCATCCCAGAAGTAATGTCTTAAGTCATAAAAGAACTTTTTCTTTTGCTGGTATGTGAAACTAGGCGGTATAAATTTGGCAACAATATAATTAGCATAATCAGCATACCAAGGAGCAGTACGAGAAAAGCATTAACGACCGCTAATTGTTCATCAGGAAAGCTATCATTAATAGGTAGTGGGTCATCAAGAACATTCTCTAACCTAGACAAGTTATCTGCAACAGGGTTCTCAGCTCCCTTTCTATCAATAATATGCAAATAAAATTCTTGGAGCAAGAGAACCCATCTAATGAGTCTAGGCTTAGCATCTTTCTTTTCCACAAGATATTTAATAGCAGCATGATCAGTGTGAATAGTAACTTTGGAATCAACAATATAAGGTCTAAACTTATCACATGCAAACACAACTGCTAAGAACTCTTTTTCAGTAGTAGCATAATTTCTCTGGGCAGTATCAAGAGTCTTACTAGCATACTTGATAACATTCAATTTCTTATCGACTCTTTGCCCTAGAACAATACCTACAACAAAATCACTAGCATCACACATAATTTCAAAAGGTAAATTCCAATCAGGTGGCTGAACAATAGGTGCAGTGATCAATGCTTTCTTAAGTATCTCAAATACTTCTATGCAATCATCATCAAAGACAAAAGGAATATCTTTTTGCAATAAATTAGTCAGAGGCCTAGAGATTTTAGAAAAGTCCTTAATGAACCTCCTATAAAAACCGGCATGACCAAGGAAACTTCTTATACCTTTTATGTCCTTGGGACATGGCATCCTTTCAATAGCATCAACTTTGGCTTTATCAACTTCAATACCTCTCTCGGAGATCTTGTGCCCCAAGACAATGCCTTCATCAACCATAAAGTGACACTTTTCTCAATTCAGGACGAGACTAGTGTCTTCGCATCACTGCAAAACTCGATCAAGGTTGCTCAAACAATCATCAAAAGAGAATCCATAAATTGAGAAATCATCCATGAATACCTCACAAATCTTTTCACAAAAATCAAAGAATATAGCCATCATGCATCTTTGAAAGGTAGCAGGTGCATTACATAAACCAAAAGGCATACGTCTATAAGCAAAAGTACCAAAAGGGCAAGTAAAAGTAGTCTTAGATTGATCCTTCACTGACACAGGTATCTGAGTGAAACCAGAATAACCATCTAAAAACAGAAATGTTTGTGTTTAGATAGTCTTTCTAGCATTTGATCAATAAAAGGTAAAGGGTAATGATCTTTCTTAGTAGCTTTATCTAACTTACGGAAATCAATTACCATCCTATAACCTGTAATAATTCTTTGCGGGATCAATTCATCTTTATCATTAGGAACAACGGTAATACCTCCCTTTTTAGGAACACAATGGACAGGGCTTACCCATTCACTATCAACAACGGGATAAATAATACCTCCCTCAAGGAGCTTTAATATCTCCTTTCTTACCACTTCCTTCATCTTGGGATTTAATCGTCTTTGAGGATCTCTTACTGGTTTGGCATTGTCCTCCAATGTAATTTTGTGTTGACATAATTAACGTGGGGCTAACACCCTTAAGATCATCCAGAGTATATCCAATAGCTGCTCGGTGCTTCTTCAGAGTTTTCAATAATCTTTCTTCTTCTTTCTCTGAAAGGTTAGCACTAATAATAACAAGATATATTTCTTTTTCATCAAGATAAGCATACTTAAGATTGTCAGGTAAAGGTTTGAGTTGAAACACGGGATCACCCTTGGGTGGAGGGGGATGCCCAAGAATTTCAACGGGAAGGTTATGTTTCAGCATAGGTTCCAGTTTAAGGAACACTTCATCTATTTCCTCTCTTTCCTTCATAAACATATCGTTTTCATGGTCTAGCAAGTATTGTTCTAACGGATCAGTTGGAGGAACAACAATGGAAGCAAGACCAATAAATTCATCCTTACTAGGTGGTTCCCTTTCACGAGGTTGTCTACTAAACTTAGCGAAATTAAACTCATGAGACATACCATCTTTGCCAATAGTGACAATATTCTTTTCACAATTAATCTTAGCACTAGCTGTATTCAAGAAGGGTCTACCAAAAATAATGGGACAAAAATCATCTTGTGGGGAACCAAGAACAAGGAAATCAGCAGGGTATTTAACCTTCCCACACAAGACTTCAAAATCTCTAACAATCCCAAAGAGTTTAATGGTATCCTTATTAGCAAGCTTAATAGTGAGATCAATGTCTTTTAACTCAATGGGTGCAATGTCATGCATAATTTCTTGATATAAGGAATAAGGTATTGCACTAGCACTAGCACCCATATCACATAAGCCATGATAACAATGATCTCCTATATTAACAGAAATAACAGGCACGCCTATGACAGGTCTACGTGTCTTAGTATCTGGCCTAGCAATATTAGCAGTCTCACCAAAGACATAAATAACATGCCCATCTAAATCCTCATCCAAGAGATCTTTAACCATAGCAATACTAGGTTCAACATTAATTTGCTCAGCAGGTGTATAAGTCCTAGTATTACTCTTAAGAATAACAGTCGAAGCTTTAGCATGATCCTTTATCCTAACAGGAAAAGGAGGTTTTTCAACATAAGCAGTAGGAACAATAGGATCACTATATATTGGGGATATAACTATTTGTGTAAGCCGCCTAGGAGGGGCCGGGTTACGCAAATAGGACTCACCAGAAAGAAGCCCAAGACCAAAGCATGAAGATGGCGGTTCATAGAGGGCTTAAGGCCCACAGGCAACTTAAGGCCCGTTGTAGTAAACCGCCACAATAATATGACTTGTATCATAAGGTAGACTTAACTAGTCGCCGAGCCGGACACTGTTTATAAGTCGGCTGGGACTCTGTAAGCCGCAGGGCGTCAACCCATGTATATAAGGGGACGACCTGCTGGCGGCTTAGGGCAAGAAACAACTCATCGAGAGCCGGGCATAGCGTATCTCGCTCCCTGGTCATCGAAAAATCAATACCAACCCAACTAGACGTAGGCCTTACCTTCACCGTAAGGGGCCGAACTAGTATAAAACCTCTCGTGTCCCTTGTCTCGATTAACCCCTTCAAGCTTCCTAGTTGCGATGGCTCCACAACTAAGTCCTTTCACGAGGACATATGATGTGACAATTCCACGACAGTTGGCACCCACCGTGGGGCCAGCGCACGGTGGATTTGAGTTCTTGAAGGGCAACTTCGAAGGGCTCAAGGGATACGTAGTGGGCTGGATAACCAAGAGTCATCGCGGCAAGATCTACATCAACGACGAAGGCTGGGGCCCCGACGCCGGCTCAATCGAGTACGGATATCGGGTCCCCTTCGGTGGAGTCCACGTCTTCATCGGCCGGATCGGAGAGCCGGGACCTGAGCCGGACAGCAGCACCGACCTCATCGAGACGGCTCAGCGTGCGAGGAAGACCCGAGCTCAACCCGTCATGAAGCGCGCTTTCGTGGGTTGCATCCACGGAGAGGAACTTTCTGAAGGATCTGAAGATGGTGGTGAGACGGCCGTCCGGTCAGACGGTGATTCGTCCGCCGGTTCAACAGATTTGTTGTACTAGGTGCAAGACGGCGTGCTCGGGGGCTATTCCGATGGCATCAGTATTCCGGACCCCTATGAGCCGCCAAGATGGGCAGGAATCTTTATGGCTGGGACTCAGCCCGGTTCTAATTCTACAGCTGCTACAGCAATAACATCTGGGATAGGGACAGCCAGGGCAGGTGGCCCTGTGCGCCCGCCGGCTCAGGTGCTGATAGACCTCATGGACAAGCTTACGGCCCTGTTAACCGCCACGGTTATCCCTGCGAACAAAGATGAGCATGGCGGGGAGGTGGCACGGGTGCGTGAGGAGATAGCTCAGGCCAAGGAGGCCTTGGCAGCTGAGGATACTAGACTAGCTACAGAGCGGGCGGCTCTCGATGCCCGGGCACAGCGGTTGCAGTCACAAGCTTACCAGCTCACGATGAGCTTAAACGCATCCAATGAGGTAATGAGGAGGAGACACCAGAAAACCCAATCCCGTTTACCCCCGAATTACGACCCTCGGGTTCTTTTCGCTACACCCAGAGCAGGCCCAAGTAACCCGCCAGATGCCAATCAGTTTATGACAGCCGGAGCAGGAGGACCGGCTTAGCCTCGAGAGATGCCGCCTCTTCATGTGAGCATGGCACCACCGCGTTATGTGCCGATACCGGAGGGTCACTTTTCCAACCCCATGGAGAACTTAATCGCGGCTTCGGTGCGCTTGGCGGCTCTGCCCGTGGATGGTGATGACTCGACAGCGGTGGGTCAGAGAGCTTCTCCAGACGGCCCTGACTCAGCAAGAGACCTATTCTTACAGCCGAGACAGGATCCATTCAACTCCTCCGCCTTGGTTAGCACCGCCTCGTCAGAACCGGAGCCCGAGTTACAGCAGGCACATGGAATCTAAAGCTTTGTGAAGCAACGCCCAACGCCAACATGGTGGCTATAACCCGGTGCAAGACCGAGTACGTCAGGAGAATGAGCGGGCGGCTCAGCTGGCGGCTCAACAGGCGACTCATCAGAATATTCCAGAGTATCCAACGACTTCTATTGAGACGGGAGTAGCCACCAGAACTGGTGGTGTTCCTTGTTTGGTACCGGCTTTGCGCAACGTGTGCCTGGCCAAGGACTTCAAGGGACCTCGAAAAGTGCCAAATTACATGGCCGACTTATAGCCTGGAGCATGGATTGAGAGTTATGAGATGGCCATGGAGCTGTTGGAAGTCAGTGACGCGGCAATGGCTAAATATTTCACCATGATGTTAGATGGAACGACCCAGTCTTGGTTAAAAAGCTTACCACCCAATTCCATTGGTTCGTGGGAGGAGTTAAAAGCCTGTTTCATCCAGAACTTCAAGGACACCTGTAAGCAATCTATGTCGATCGTGGACTTGACGAATTGTAAGCAGGGGGAGGGTGAATCCACCACCCATTGGGTACGCCGGGTCAAGGAGATAATTCATTCATCTGATAAGATGGATGCCGGCTTTGCAGTCCTCATGTTGGAGAAAAATTACAGCTTTGAGCCGCTGAGGCAGAAACTGGGGCGCCTTAAACTTGACTGCAAGGATATGGGTACGCTAATGGCGGCTTTAGTCAAATATGCCGATTCTGATAGTACCAAGGATCCCGCGTCTGACGATGAGAAGACAGGGAAGGGAAAAAGGAACGACAATGGAAAGGGTCAACAGCACAACCCGGTGAATCAAAGCGGCAATAAGCATAAGGCGGACGGCAACCCGGAGTTTGTAGCCAACGCTAATGCACAGGGTAACAATCAGAGACGTAAGGGTAAGTGGCCTCGATCCGGCGGGTCAGGCCCATCTCTTGAGCAGCTACTCAATGAGCCCTGCCCGAAACACGACACCCGGGAGCACCCCGCTACACACCTGTGGAAAAGATTGCGCGATCATGAAGGCATTTAAAAATTCCAATACCTTTGATGGAAGTCATGGATCTGGCGGCGGTTCAGGGGCTGGCGGCTTTCATGGCCCGGGCGGCGGTTCAAACTCCGGTTTTCAGGGACAGCCGGGTGGAAATAATCAGCAGCAATCTGGTCAGGGAGGACAGCAGCAGCAGCAGCAGTCGGGTTATCAAAGCCATCCGAAACAATTGAGTGGTGGGAAGTACCATGTGTTTACCACTAGCTTATGCAAACGTGACCAGGAGGTTCATAAGAGGGCCGTAAATTTGAATGAGCCGGCAATTCCTCGTTATTTGAGATGGTCAGAGCAACCCATTATATGGAGCAGAGAGGATCACCCTCCACGAGTCGATAATCTGGGTCAGTTAGCCTTGGTGGTAGCACCCCAGGTTGGTGGATACAAATTCACTAAGGTACTCATGGACGGGGGTAGCAGCATCAATATCCTCTATTACGAGACTTTTCAGTGCATGGGGTTGACTGAGAAGAATCTGAGAACATCCAACACTATTTTCCATGGGGTGGTTCCTGGCAAGTCGGCTTACCCAGTTGGCAAGATTGAATTGGGGGTTGCTTTTGGAGACGAGTATGATTCTAGGCTGAGAAATTGAGGCTTGAAGTGGTTAAAATCAGGAGTCCATATCATGCTCTGTTTGGGCGACCGGCTTATGCTAAATTCATGGCATGGCCGTGTTACGTTTATTTATAGCTCAAGATGCCGGGTTACAAGGGCACCATCACTATGCACGGGAGTCGAAAGGTGGCCTTGGAATGTGAAGAAGGCGACGCAGCTTACGCTGAGTTTGCATGTGCTGCGGAGGAGCTCAAATTTTATCAAGACAATGTTGACCTGGCGGATATGACCTCCCTCAAAAAACCAACTACTAAGCATGACCCGGCGTTGAAATTTAAATCGGCCGCTGAGACAAAGCTTGTTGACTTTACCCCAGGAGATGCCTCTAAGCAGTTCAGTATCAGTGCCAATTTGGATCCTAAATAGGAAAGCGCGCTCATCGAGTTCATCCATGAGAACCGGGATATCTTTGCATGGAAACCTTCTGACATGCCGGGTGTACCGAGGGAACTCGCTGAGCACACTCTCAATATTGATCCAAGGTATAAGCCGCTCAGGCAGTTTCTCCGATGGTTCAACGAAGAGAGACAGAAAGCTATTGGGGAAGAGGTCGCCCGGCTCTTAGCGGCCGGGTTAGTGTTGAAGTTTTTCACCCGGAGTGGTTGGCTAACCCGGTGTTAGTGCTCAAGAAGAACGACACTTGGCGGATGTGTGTGGATTACACGGACTTAAACAAGGCTTGTCCGGCTGATCCCTTTGCTCTCCCCCGTATTGATCAAATCATTGATGCTACGGCGGGTTGTGAACGTTTGAGCTTCTTGGATGCTTACTCTGGCTATCACCAGATCAAGATGGCAGTTAAGGACCAGGAGAAGACAACTTTCATTACTCCGTTTGGAGCCTTCTGTTATGTATCTATGCCATTTGGACTCAAAAGTGCCCAAGCGACTTATCAGCGGTGTGTGCAGAACTGTTTGCACGATCAAATTGGGCGTAATGTTCATGCTTACGTAGATGACATTGTGGTGAAGTCCAGAGAAAAGGAAACCTTGATATCTGACCTGAGAGAGACCTTTGATAATCTCCGGGTTTACAAGATGATGCTTAATCCAGCCAAGTGTGTGTTTGGTGTACCAGCGGGAAAGCTCTTAGGTTTTCTGGTTTCAAACAGAGGCATTGAAGCTAATCCGGAGAAGATTAAGGCGATTACCTCTCTGGCTAAGCCGGCGTGCATCAATGATGTTCAGCGCCTGGCGGGTCGTGTTGCCGCTTTAAGCCGGTTCATAAGCCGGTTAGGTGAGAAGTCCCTTCTGTTATATGAGATGATGAAGAAAACTGACACTTTTGTCTGGAGTGATGCTGCGGATGATGCCTTTGAAGACTTGAAGAGGCAATTGTCTGAACCACCGGTTCTGCCGGCTCCCATTGACAGAGAGCCGTTGCTGTTATATGTGGCTGCTAATTCACGAGCGGTCAGTGTTGCCATCATGGTGGAGCGTAAGGAAGCTGGCAAGGAGCATCCGGTTCAACGGCCGGTTTATCATATCAGTGAGGTGCTCATTGAGTCTAAACAAAGGTATCCACATTGGCAGAAACACGTTTACGGAGTGTTTATGGCCAACCGGAAGTTGAAGCAGTACTTTCAAGGTCATCCTATAACTGTGGTAAGTTCTGCCCCTTTGGGAGACATCATCCAGAATAGGGAGGCCACAGGACGAGTCGCCAAGTGGGCTATCGAGCTTGGGCCTCATGGTTTGAAGTACATGCCACGTACTGCTATTAAGTCTCAGGCCTTGGTGGACTTTATCAATGATTGGACAGAGTTGCAGGCGCCGGAGGAGAAGCGAGATAACACATATTGGACTATTCTCTTTGACGAGTCCAGGCAGCTAGAAGGCTCGGGGGCTGGAATTGTTTTAACTTCCCCTCAAGGTGAAAAATTTCGTTATGTACTCCGGCTTATGTTCCCATGTACTAATAATGCAGCTGAGTATGAGGCCTTACTCCATGGTCTCCGGATGGCCAAGGAGATGAACTTAAGCCGGGTAAGGTGTCTGGGCGACTCAGATCTCGTGGCTCAACAGGTGTCAGGCAAGTGGGATTCCAAGGATCCTCTCATGGCGGCTTATCGACGTGAAGTAGATGCTGTGGCTGGACATTTCAAAGGTTATCAAGTGGAGCACATTGACCGAAGGAAGAATGAGGCGGCTGATGCTTTAAGCCGGCTGGGATCACAACGTAAGCCGGTGCCACCTAACACCTTTCTTGATGTTTTGCATAACCCTTCTGTCAAGGTGCCTAACGAGGAAGAACTAGTGGTGCCAGACCCGGAGGCCAGCTGGTGGCAGCTCTTCATGTTATCCCAGATTGGACAGTGCCATATTTGGCCTACATGACACGGGGAGAGTTACCGGAGGATGAAACTTTGGCAAGACAAATTGTCAGGCAATCCAAATCCATGACGATTGTTAATGGTGAGTTGCATCATTGCAGTGTAACAGGGGTGAGGGAGTCCTGGATTAGGGGGTGTCCGGATGGCCGGACTATGACCTTTGGCCGGACTCCCGGACTATGAAGATACAAGATTGAAGACTTCGTCCCGTGTCCGGATAGGACTTTCCTTGGCGTGGAAGGCAAGCTTGGCGATATGATATGAAGATCTCCTCCCATTGTAACCGACTCTGTGTAACCCTAACCCTCTCCGGTGTCTATATAAACCGGAGAGTTTTAGTCTGTAGGACGAACAACAATCATACCATAGGCTAGCTTCTAGGGTTTAGCCTCTCTGATCTCGTGGTAGATCAACTCTTGTACTACCCATATCATCAATATTAATCAAGCAGGAGTAGGGTTTTACCTCCATCGAGAGGGCCCGAACCTGGGTAAAAACATCGTGTCCCTTGTCTCCTGTTACCATCCGCCTAGACGCACAGTTTGGGACCCCCTACCCGAGATCCGCCGGTTTTGACACCGACATTGGTGCTTTCATTGAGAGTTCCTCTGTGTCATCACCCTTAGGCCCGATGGCTTCTTCGATCGTCAACCACGACGCGGTCCAGGGTGAGACTTTTCTCCCCGGACAGATCTTCGTATTCGGCGGCTTCGCACTGCGTGCCAATTCGCTTGGCCATATGGAGCAGATCGAAAGCTACGCCCCTGGCCATCAGGTCAGGTTTGGAAGCTTAAACTACACGGCCGACATCCGCGGGGACTTGATCTTCGACGGATTCGAGCCATGGTCGAGCATGCCGCACTGTCACGATCCGCATGATCTAGCTCTGCCGCCGGACAGCGCCCAGAGCACCGCTCAGGTGTCCGCTCTGACCACTAGCTCGGAGCCGACTGTGCCAGTCGGGGACGGTCGGCTGGACACCGCCCCAGGAGCCGCAATCTCTACGGTGATAGAGCCGATTACCAGTCTAATCCTTCGCGAGGCCTGTGACTCCAAGGTGTCGGACTCCTGTCCGGACTCCGAATCTTCTGCACCCCTTCCGATCGAACCCAATTGGGCTCCGATCATGGAGTTCACCACCGCAGACGTCTTTCAGCACTCGCCCTTCGGCGATATCCTGAACTCACTAAAGTCTCTCTCTTTGTCAGGAGAGCCCTGGCCAGACTATGGTCAGCAGGGTTGGGATGCGGACGATGAATAAATTCGAAACCCACCCACCACCCACTTTGTAGCCACTGTCGACGATCTAACCGACATGCTCGACTTCGACTCCGAAGACATCGACGGTATGGACGCCGATGAAGGAGACGACCAAGAACCAGCACCTATAGGGCACTGGAAGGCCACCTCGTCATATGACATATACATGGTGGACACCCCCAAAGCAGGGGATGGCGATGAAAAAACGGAGGATGACCCCTCCAAGAAGTAACCCAAGCGCCGACGTCAGCGGCGCCGCTCTAAATCCCGCCAAAGCAAAAACGGCGAGTCCGGCACCGGATACATCAATACCCCAGATAGTACCGAAGACAACCCCCTCCAGCAGGATTCATCGCAGGAGGATGGAGGAGCCTGCCCTCATGAGAGAGCGGCAGACAGGGAGGTCGAGGACGACAATTATATGCCTCCCTCCGAAGACGAGGCAAGCCTCAACGATGACGAATTCGTCGTGCCAGAGGATCCCGTCAAACAAGAGCGTTTCAAACGCAGGCTTATGGCCACGGCGAGCAGCCTCAAGAAAAAACAGCAGCAGCTTAGAGCTGACCAAGACTTGCTAGCCGACAGATGGACTGAGGTCCTGGCGACCGAAGAGTATAAACTCGAACGCCCCTCCAAGAGTTACCCAAAGCGCAGTCTGCTACCCCAACTAGAGGAGGAAGCAACTAAACCTACATCACCAGCGTATGATGCGCCTGATCGGCCACCCCGTGGCCGCGACAGAGATGCCTTTCGGCCCTCAACCCAAGCCGCACCCCGGCGCCGCCCCAAGAATACAAGAGCACGGGGAAACACAACAGACCTGCGAGACGTATTGAAGGATAAGGCAAGGCAAACAAGATCGATCTACGGATCACATGGGCGCCCCACGTCACGTGACGATAACCGTCACGCCGGATATGATAAATACGGCCAGGCTAAACACAACAGACAAAGCTCATCCGAGCTACGTCGCGATATAGCCCAGTACAGGGGCGCCGCACACCCACTATGCTTCATAGACGAAGTAATGGATCATCAAATCCCCGAGGGTTTTAAACCCGTAAACATCGAATCGTACGATGGCACAACAGATCCCGCGGTATGGATCGAGGATTATCTCCTTCATATCCACATGGTCCATGGTGATGATCTACACGCCACCAAATACCTCCCGCTCAAGCTTAAAGGACCAGCTCGGCATTGGCTCAACAGCCTGCCAGCAGAGTCAATTAGTTGCTGGGAGGACCTGTAATCCGCATTCCTTGACAACTTCCGGGGCACTTATGTGCGACCACCAGATGCCGATGACCTAAGCCACATAATCCAGCAGCCAGAGGAATCGGCCAGACAATTCTGGACACGGTTCCTAACCAAGAAAAATCAAATAGTCGACTGTCCGGACGCCGAGGCCCTTGCAGCCTTCAGGCACAACATCCGAGACGAATGGCTTGGCCGGCACCTAGGACAGGAAAAGCCGAAATCTATGGCGGCCCTCACGACACTCATGACCCGCTTTTGCGCGGGAGAAGACAGCTGGCTAGCTCGTAGCAATAACATAACCAAGAGCCGTGGAAATTCGGATACCAAGGACAACAATGGCAGGTCACGTTGCAACAAGCACAAGCGCCACATTAATGGCGACAATACTGAGGTTACGACAGTTAATGCCGGATTCAGAGGCTCTAAACCCGGTCAGCGGAAGAAGCCATTCAAAAGAAACCCTCCAGGCCCATCCAGTTTAGACCGGATACTCGATCGCTCGTGCCAGATACACGGCACCCCCGAACAACCAGCCAACCACACCAACAGGGATTGTTGGGTGTTCAAGCAGGCAGGCAAGCTAAGTGCCGAAACCAGAGACAAGGGGCTGCGTAGCGATGATGAGGAGGAGCCCCAGCCACCGAACAACAGAGGACAGAAGGGCTTCCCCCCGTAAGTGCGGACGGTGAACATGATATACGCAACCCATATCCCCAAAAGGGAGCAGAAGCATGCTCTCAAGGACGTCTATGCGTTGGAGCCAGTCGCCCCAAAGTTCAACCCATGGTCCTCTTGCCCGATCACTTTTGATCGAAGGGACCACCCCACTAGCATTCGCCACGGCGGATTCGCCGCATTAGTCCTAGACCCAATCATTGACAGATTTCACCTCACTAGAGTCCTCATGGACGGCGGTAGCAGCCTGAACCTGCTTTATCAGGATACAGTGCAAAAAATGGGTATCGATCCGTCAAGGATTAAACCCACAAAGACAACCTTTAAAGGCATCATACCAGGTGTAGAAGCCAGCTGTACAGGCTCGGTTACACTCGAAGTGGTCTTCGGATCCCCGGATAATTTCCGAAGCAAAGAGTTAATCTTCGACATAGTCCCATTCCGAAGTGACTATCACGCCCTGCTTGGACGAACCGCATTCGCAAAATTCAATGCGGTGCCACACTATGCATATCTCAAGCTCAAGATGCCAGGCCCTCACGGAGTCATTATGGTAAATGGAAACACCGAACGCTCTCTCTGAACGGAGGAGCACACGGCGACCCTGGCGGCGGAAGTACAGAGTAGCCTCTCAAGGCAATTCTCCAATCCGGGTGTTAAACGTCCAAACAACGTCAAGCGCGCCCGAAGTAACCTACAAAAAAACCGGCTGGCACGTTCCGAGCAAGCATAGCAGTACGGCCCCAACTCCAGCCCTTGCCAGATGGCGATATCGGTACCACGCGTACATAATTATGCTTTGGAAATACTGTGGGCATAAGGGGAGGGGCACAACTATGGCACGCCCAGAATGCGGCTCAACCGCACTTAGGGGCTCCCTATTCTGCCGTTTCCTTTTTTTATATACTTTCAGGACCCAACTATTCAGAAGGCCTGTCCGGCAATACACTCGCCGAACACACGATGCAACAGCCAGGGAGAGAACAAGCCACGTCAAAATGTCCAGGTGGTCTCTATAACGAGCTAAATACCTGTTTTACTTAAAGTCCCGCAGCTTGCCCCTGGAGGGGGACATGTCAAATAATCCCATCTCTTGCTTATCGCACTATTTGTATCGTTCTGCTTTCATAGCAGCCCTTTTTAATAAACAATACATAGCTCTTATCTATTATTGTATTCATCTATTTTTATACAAATATGTTCAGTCATGACATTATGCAACCGTACACTTTGGCACGGCCAATACACCAGGAGCTTAAGCACCCCATAACATGGTGTGAGAAGACCGAACACTCTCACGAGTGCAGCACCCCGAACTTATAGAACTATATGCATCGGCTCCGAATCATGTCTTGGGTGAATAGTTGGGTTTGCCCGGCTCCCATGTTTTGGTACCTTACGTTCCGCAATGTTGGCTAACGTAGCGCTGTGAGAACTACTGCGATTGTGCCCCAGTTGAGCTGGGTTAGCACCTCAGTAGAGAAAGCTAAAACTGACCGTCATGATAGTGCGAGAGACCGGTCGCTGTTCGCGAGGTTTTTCGAGTCCCTAAAGACTTATGCCGCTTAGAGCGAGGAGCCGGATTTATCTGGCCTAGGCGTGGATAGCGCCCCGAACTCGGTCTTCCGAATACTAGGGGCTTCGCTGAAATTTAAAATTATAGAATTCTATGGCTATGTGAGAGTGATAAAGCATTATAAGTCCGATGGCCTTGTTCGTTGTGCTGAGCGCCTCCCTAGATGGACCCGAGAATGGGAACAAGAGCGCTCATGTTTATCCCGAACACCCCAGCACTCGTGGCATGGGGGTAGAAGCCGATGACTTGCATCTCTCAGATTTGATAAACAGCCGCACAGAAGGTAATATTTTAAATTAACAAGCGTTGCTTAGAGCATATGAACAAAGTTTTCAGCGTACAGGATAACAGATGCGAGTCTACTAAAAAATTACATCTTTGGAGCATTCACCCGGTATAAGGCGGGCACCCTTCAGGACGCCCTTATAATACATCTCGGGCGTGTGATACTCCTTGCCCGGCGGTGGCGCGTCCGTCAAAAGCTTCTCAGCGTCCATCTTGCCCCAGTGCACTTTAGCACGGGCGAGGGCCCGACGGGCACCTTCAATACAGACGGAGCGCTTGATGACTTCAATCCATGGACAAGCGTCCACCAGCCGCCGCACCAGACCGAAGTAACTCCCAGGCATGGCTTCTCTAGGCCACATCTGAACTATGAGGCCCTTCATGGCCTGTTCGACCACCTTGTGGAGCTCGACCAGCTGCTTCAGCTGGTCGCTCAGGGGCACCGGATGTTCGGCCTCAGCATATTGAGACCAGAACACCTTTTCCGTCGAGCTCCCCTCCTCGGCTCGGTAGAATGCGGCAGCATTAGACACACTACGGGGCAGATTGGTGAACGCTCCTGGAGAGCTCCGGATTCGGGTAAGTAACAGATAATTCACTTTTATATGCTTGCTTTGCATAAAGAATGCCTTACCCGCCGCTATTTTCTTTATCGCCTCGATCTCCTAGAGGGCCTTCTGGGCTTCGGCCTTAGCGGTTTTGGCACTCTCAAGAGCCAAGGCGAGCTCGGACTCTCGAGTCTTCGAGTCACGCTCCAAACTCTCGTGTTTCTCCACGAGAGCCTGGAGCTCTTGCCGCACCTCCGCCACCCGCGCCTCCTGCTTCTGTCGCTTGGTGCGCTCCAAGGCCGCACTATTTTCGGCCTTGGACACCGCTTCCTTCAGGGTTGCCACCTCGGTCATGGCCCCTGCAACATTCACGTTGGTCCTCTCATTATTTGCAACCAGGTATTTCTATATACATTTACGTATGGTATTAAATACCGTCCTTGTCCTCGAGCTGCTTCTTGGCACGACCGAGCTTGTTCTCGGACTGCTCGAGGCTCTCCTTCAATGCATTGACCTCCGCAGTCAGTGCGGCAGAGGTCAGCAGCGCAGCCTGCATTCCCATATTGACATATTTATGTTAGACTCCTGCATATATCTTTTTAGATCCTCAGCTCGGCTTTTCTTCCCGAACGCCAAACTGAGCATCAGGGGTTACTGTCTATGCGGTAACATTTTTATATGTTTTGAATACTTACCTCAAAGCCTGTTAGAAGGCTCGTACAAGCTTCGGTCAGCCCGCTCTTGGCGGACTGAACCTTCTGAATCACCACACGCATAACAGTGCGGTGCTCCTCATCGATGGAGGCGCCGTTAAGCACCTCCAGCAAATTGTCCGGCGCCTCCGGGTGGACGGAGGTCGCCGGTGTCGTAGGCTTGCCCTTCTTACGAAGGCGCCGCCTGCCGGACTCCGGGAGCACTGAAGGTTCTGGAGCAGTGTCCGACCCAGGGCCGGACTTAGATCCCTCCGGGGCTTTACCCCCTTTGGGCCTACAGTCCGGGAGGTCGCCTTGCGGCGCCTCCAGGACCACCTCCTCCTAGTTTAGTCCCTTCTGGGACTCCACCTCGGCGTCGTCCATAGGGAGAGGGGAGGAGGCCGTCGGAAGTGAAGCGCTATTCACGTCCAACGAATCCAGGGAGCCGCTCGACGAATCGCCGAGCTGAGCCTTGGGCGGACTGCATGATTGAATTCGGCGTCAGAAAATACCGAATAATAAAGGAGCGCCATAAGTTATTCGGGTATCCGGATGCTTACGATTTTGCCAGGGGCTTGACCCTGGATGGCCATTCCTCCCCGCCGTCTTCGGCATCGGAGGCGAAGTCCGGTAGAAGGGTCTTCCCCTTCTTGGACCCTCCGCCCCCCCCCCCCAGTTGGGGCGGCCTTCCTTTTCTTTCCTCCCCCCGTTGGAGGGGGGAGGCTTCTTCTTCCTCCTCCTCGTCTTCAGAGGCGCAGGGTGCTTCGGGGTTGTCAGGCGATGAATCCGACACCACTAGGCGTCGGGAACTCTTTCGAGTCCCCGTGACCTTCTTCTTGGCCTTCTTCTCCGGCACCACGTGAGGTGCCGGAACCAGCAGCTTCATTAAGCGAGCGTCCGTTGGGTCTTCGGGAAAAGGAGCCAGACAGTTGATCTGTCTGGCCTTCTTCTGCCAGTCCTGTTAAAGGGATGGGGGTTTAGATCCCACATAGAGTCAGACTATGAAAAACAAGAGTCCCGTAAAGGGTAGAATACCTTACCTCACTGGCCTGACGCCGCGAGCTGAATCCGCGATCTTCGATAGCGGATGCGGGGGCCTCAGCGCCCTTAAACAGCACCTTCCAGGCATCTTCGTATGTAGTGTCGAAGAGCTTGCTCAAGGTTTGGTGCTGTGCCGGATCAAACTCCCACAATTTGAAGGCCCGTTGTTGGCATGGGAGGATCCGGCGGATCAGGTCTTTGATGCAGGTTTGAAGTCCGGTCACTTCTGCCGAATTACCCCACAACAGGCCCGTCTCTTTCCAAGATGTGAGCCGTGTGGGGATGCCAGATCAGAATTCGGGGGCCTCTGCCCATTCAGGGTCACGCGGCTCGGTGATATAGAACCACCCCGATTGCCACCCTTTGATGGTCTCTACGAAGGCGCCCTCGAGCCATGTAACATTGGCTATCTTGCCCACCATGGCGCCTCCGCAGTCCGCTTGGCAGCCGCCCACGACCTTCGGCTTGACGCTGAAGATCTTCAGCCATAGGCCAAAGTGAGGCTGGATGCGGAGGAAGGCCTCGCACACGACGATAAACGCCGAGATGTTGAGGATGAAGTTCGGGTCCAGATCGTGGAAGTCCAGTCCGTAGTAGAACATGAGCCCCCGGACGAACGGGTGAAGAGGAAAGCCCAGTCCGCAAAGGAAATGGGGGAGAAATACAACCCTCTCATGGGGCCTAGGGGTGGGGATGAGTTGCCCCTCATCTGGAAGCCGGTGCGCGATGTCGTCATACAAGTATCCGACCTTCCTCAACTTTTTGATTTGTCCCTCTGTGACGGAGGAGGCCATCCATCTACCTCCCACTCCGGACATGATTGGAGAAGGTTGAGGTGGGAAGTGCGGGCTTGGGTGGTGGAGCTCGAGTGCGCAGGGATGGATAAGCAAAGGAGGAAGAAGGCGTAAATGGAAAGGGTAGATCCTTATCCCCTTATATGGGAGGCCAAAACTACAAGCCCCCACCAGCCTAATAAAAATCGCTTATCTCCCAAGCACCGCGGTTAATGGCGTGGTTGGGTTACCCATGCCCGTATTGATGAGAATCCCGGAATAAGGGGACATGATCTCTGCTTTGACAAGACGTGCCAAGGAAACCGCCTCGCTAAACATGCTGAGGTGGAACAGTAAAATGATGCGAATAAAGGCTTGGCCGTGGCGTGATGTCACACTGCGGAATACTTCAGCAGATTAGATTTATGCACATATTATTCTCTCTACGGTGGTATGTGGAACTTATTTTGAAGAGCCGGACACTATCCTTGTGTTCAACATGTTCTATGAAGTATTCGGAGGAGGAACCCGCCTTGCAATGCCGAAGACAATTTGCACGCCGGACTCGTCGTCATTGAAGCCTGGTTCAGGGGCGACTGAGGGAGTCCTGGATTAGGGAGTGTCCGGATGGCCGGACTATGACCTTTGGCCGGACTCCCGGACTATGAAGATACAAGATTGAAGACTTCGTCCCATGTCCGGATAGGACTTTCCTTGGCGTGGAAGGCAAGCTTGGCGATATGATATGAAGATCTCCTCCCATTGTAACCGACTCTATGTAACCCTAGCCCTCTTCGGTGTCTATATAAACCGGAGAGTTTTAGTCCGTAGGACGAACAACAATCATACCATAGGCTAGCTTCTAGGGTTTAGCCTCTCTGATCTCGTGGTAGATCAACTCTTGTACTACCCATATCATCAATATTAATCAAGCAGGAGTAGGGTTTTACCTCCATCGAGAGGGCCCGAACCTGGGTAAAAACATCGTGTCCCTTGTCTCCTGTTACCATCCGCCTAGACGCACAGTTCGGGACCCCCTACCCGAGATCCGCCAGTTTTGACACCGACAAGGGGCGTTTCAACGCTGTGTGTCACCTGGAGAGGGACAAGAGATACTTCGTGAGATTCATGAAGGAGATTGTGGTCATCATGCCGGCTCAAAATCTCTTGTGGCCAAGGCTTTCCGTCGTGGTTTCTACTGGCTCACGGCTCATGCTGATGCGGAGGATCTGGTCATTAAATGTGACGGTTGTCAGAAGTTCTCACGATGTACTCATGTGCCGGCTCAGGAATTGAGGATGATCCCAATTACCTGGCCGGTCGTAGTCTGGGGGCTTGACATGGTTGGACCTTTCAAAAGGTCTAAGGATAAAAAGACACATCTCCTGGTGGCAGTGGATAAGTTTACAAAGTGGGTTGAGGCGGAGCCAGTCAGTAAGTGTGATGCAGCCACAGCAGTTCAGTTCATGAAAAAGGCGATCTTTCGTTTTGGTTTCCCACACAACATTATAACTGATAATGGTACTAATCTTTCCAAGGGAGCCATGGAAAAGTTCTGTCAGCGAGAACATATCCGGCTTGATGTTTCGGCCGTTGCTCATCCTCAATCCAATGGTCAAGCAGAAAGAGCCAATCAAGAGATATTGAAGGGTATTAAGCCCCGACTCTTAATCCCCTAAAAACGGACTCCGGGTTGCTGGGTGGAGGAGTTACCCTCTGTACTATGGAGCATCAACACTACGCCTAACAGATCTATGGGTTACACACCTTTTTTCATGGTCTATGGAGCAGAGGCAGTTCTACCAAGTGACATCTGACACGACTCACCCCGTGTGGCGGCTTATGTTGAGGCGGACAACGAAAAGGATCGTCAAGAGGCACTTGACTTGTTGGATGAGGAGCGAGACTTGGCAATAGCCCGCTCGGAGATTTACCAGCAAGACCTGCGCCGTTATCACAGCCGCCGGGTCAAGAGTAGAACCTTTCAGGAAGGTGATTTGGTGCTCCGGCTCATCCAGGATCAATCTGACATGCACAAGCTATCTCCACCTTGGGAAGGACCCTTTGTGGTCAGCAAGAATCTGAACAACGGGTCATATTACCTCATTGATATTCGAGAGCACAAGGACTCATGTAAATCGGAGGAGGAGACCCGCCGGCCATGGAATATCGCCCATCTTCGGCCTTACTATACTTGAGCCACCGGCTCTTAAGATGTATATACTTTTGACGATGTACATATTATATAAAGCAATAAAGTAGGACCTCTGTCCTTTTTTCCCATAAAGAATGTTTTCATGTCTTCTTTATCAGGTGGTGGACACTACCAACAGGGAGCGGATCATATCTGAATCCGGCTTTCCCTTTGGTCCGGCTTATGATCATATCTGAATCTAGCCATGATCACTTGGGGGCTTCCTGTTCAAACATAGGTCGTATTCGAACCAAAGAGAACATAGCTGTCAATACCCGCTTGATCGGCATACTGCCAAACCCACTTGGGGGCTTCTTGATCATATTTGAATCACGACTTAACCCCTTTGGGTCTGACGTGGATCGTATTCGAACCAGCGTCATTAAACAACTCTTATGGTCACTTGGGGGCTTCCTGTTCAAACATAGGTCATATTCGAACCAAAGAGAACATAGCTGTCGATACCCATTTGATCAGCATCGCCAAGCCACTGGGGGCTATATGATCGTATCCGAATCTTAGCTTAACCCCTTTGGAACGGTTTACTGATCGTATTCGAATCAGAAGCCTATGAATGTTGTTTATTATTCATCATAAGTATAACTATTTTGAATATCTTGAGACCTTCTAAAAAGCACTATGAGATGGTTTTCGTCTCTTCCGGTTTAAAATTTTGGTCCTCCCAGGTTGTTAAGTGCCAGATGAACATCATGAAAGCAGGAAAGATTATCAAAGGGATCGCAGGTATGCTATTATATAGACATAAACCGGCCTGTATATGATGCCTTTGGTTCGTGTTCTGGGTTATCAATACTTTATGTGACCCCCGGCGCGATAAACCGCCAAGGGAACTTTTGTTTGTTTCATGTGCAGGATAAAGGAAGCAAAATTTAAACGTCAAAGGAATAAAGAGTTAAACGTAATCCCGAAATCTATAGCAATAGCGGCTTACGAAAGTGACTAAGCGCTCGGAACATGCGTGAGGGCATGACAAACATTGAGAAGTTTTTTCTACCCTATTACAATACTCCCCGAGGCTGAACAAATGAAGCATTGTTTTTGCACAACACCTGGCGACTTACTCCTTCGGCAGGCTTGAAGACTCTGGGTTATCCTTCTCCGCTTCTCCGTCGGCTGTCTTGTCCTGGAAAGTTGACGAGGCCCAGTCAATGCCGGTCAAAGCTTCAAACTCAGCTTCATCATCTATTAAACCGGCTGGGTCCACTTTAGGGGCAAAAGTATGCTTACGAATAGGAGGGATCAGGCTGACTTCATCATATGGAATGTTTGGAATTCTCCGGTTCTCACTGTCATAGCCTGGAGAGTACTTGGTGAGGTCAGTATCGTTCCCAATGAGGGTCGCCACATGACGTATGACTTTGACACAGGCGATAAAGTCATGATCATCAAATACAGTGCCGTCCTCCTCCCGACTGGGGCATCCAAGAGCAAGGTCGGCCGGGTCTAGCTCTGGAAGCCATGCTTTTGCCCGGCTCAATGCGGCTCCAGCTCCGGCTCTTGTGGATGACAGCCTTAAATCCTGAATTCACTGAGGTAGCACAACAAGATGCTTCAGCACGTCTTGTAAGAGGCGGGGAGGGGTGTTTGATAAGGCTACAACGGCCAAGGCATGTTGTGACCCGGAGTACAGCTGTTCCACTAAGGTGTAAACTGCTTTAAGCTTGATCAACATGGTTTGCTTAAGGATGGTACTCCTGGGGCCTGTGTGTGCACAAGCATAACAGTCAGCCGGAAGTAATTATTACAATAGTCATTGTAAGGTTACAATGTTTGAGGTTTTGCACAGTAACTTACCGAAGATGGCTGAGACCATTTGAGATATCTGCTGTTTTAAGTCGGACAGCTCGGTTGTTGCCTCTGCAAGAGATGCTTCTGCTGTCTCGGCCCGAGTCACCAGTGAAGCCTTCTCATCAGCCCAAGCTTTCTTCTCTGACTCAAAATTTTTCTTCAACTTCTCACTTTTAGAGACACTGAATTCAAATTTGGAGTTGGCCTTCTGAGTTTCAAGTTCTTGAGTTTCCAGATGACTCTTCAGGACAGCAAGCTCCGGTTCAAATTGACTTATGGTGGCCTGCATTGACACCAGGTAAGGATCACGATAAGGTAACATTCAAGTCCCAAGCACTTTACAAGTAAAGATACTTGGCACTTGGGGGCTAATGTATGCTGAAGAATTTTAAACCTATCATACCGGGTCACACATATTATGTCTCAAGCACTTTACAAGTAAAGATACTTGACCCTTGGGGGCTAATGTATATTGCAAATTTAAAACTATCATGTTATCACCGGGTTAAATATATTTTCTTTGAACCGGATAAACTAACAAGTAAAGCAGATTTCTAAGTATACATCATATTTATTCATAAGCAATAGACTTGGGGGCTGGTACAGTATGTAAGATTCAAGTAAATAGTATAAGTTATACCTCAGATTTGTGCTGTATTTGTTTCACCATGTCAATTTCCAGGTCACGGCTATTATGCACTTGATTCAGATAGCCCGAGACTATATCACCAATGCTTAAGTGAGTATAATCAGTAATGTCCTGCTTGGCTTTTTGGCGTTCGGCGAGTTCTTCCTTGGCAGAACATTTGGCAAGGATAGTAGGCCGCCCCGGTTCAACAAACTGATTTTTCACAAACTCAAGTTCCGGTTCAGACGTCTTGACCGGGCTAGGAGCTTTCGGGTTATCGCAGCTGTTGAGAGTATCTTCGGCAGGCGGGTCAGAAGTTGGCACTGGAATGTCAGAGGCCGGTTCAGGCGGCTGATGGGTAGAGCTGTCTGGAGCAGATGTATTAATCACCGGTTCAGTTACAATCGGGTCTTGGGATGGCTTATTCTTCTTTGCCCTGTTGCTGGGTTTCACTTGCATGCTGTTAACAAAGGCAGAAGGATGAATACTAAAGCATGGTAGAGTAAAGCTCAAGGTACATAAGGTTACATTACCCGGGAGCAGTTTTGAAAGCCGGCATGTTTGATTGCATGGATTCGCCGGAAGAAGGGGAGGTATCCTGATAATTGGAGTCAGACGAATTGAGAGGTTGACGAATTAAGCCCGCTAAAGGTAAAGCAGAATGTAAATCGGAGATAACCTCAGTCCGACGCTTCCTGGTTACGTCAAGTAAGCCGGAGGAGAGTTCCGCATCCTTGTTGTTCCGGGTCTGCCTCCGGTTCTCAAGCTGTTGTTGCTTCAAAAGAAATTGAGGATCTTTATAAGCAAGAGCATGTGAAAATCTTACTTTCCGGGTCACCCTTCGGATCTTTTGCTTTGGCAAAGGCTCTGAGTCAGAGGAGACTATAGTTACCTCTTCATCGTCTGCTTGACTATTCCCCGTATCCTCCTGAAGGGATAGAATGTCAGACAGGTAATGACAAGGGAATTAAGAAAATTTAAAGATTACCTCTTCATCATCCGAGGAACTATCATCCAATTTCAGTAAGTCGGAGGCGCTGGGTTTCTTCTTCTTTGAGGTTCCCGTCTTGGCGATTTTCCTTTTGGTTTTCTTGGTCGTCCTGGCTTGTTTGGCAGCCTCATGGTCATATTTGACCTTCCAGAAGTTATCATCGGCCTGTGGAAAAGGATAAGGAAATTATGAGTACAAAAAAGGTATAATATAGCAAAGAGTATTTATTAAGATTGATAACTTACTGCAGGGGCCGGGTTCTTCTTGCAAAAGGGAAGTAAGCCGAAGGTGTTATTCGTCACAATGCCCTCCTTCAGCAGCGACTGGGTCGTAGCATCCACCACATCATCTGGTAAGTCGTCAGGACTATGGCGTAATGGGTCATCCTTATCGCCTGTGTAAGTACACATTAAGCCGGAACAGCGGCTTAATGGAAGTACTCGCCAAGTGACCCAGACTCGGACTAGATCGATGCCGTTTAAACCGTTTCCCAAGAGAGCTTTGATCTTCTTGATGGTGGGATTGAGAGGCAGACGTTCAACGGCCGTCAGTTTGTCTGTTAGTGGATGGTTGGACTCAAGGCGCAGGGCGCGAAAGCCGGGCAGAGCCTTCTCATTAGCCGGAGAAGTGTCCTGACAGTAGAACCACGTTTGGTTCCAAGATTTTGGGTGACTCGACAGCTCAGCATAAGGAAAAAGGCAGTCTCTCCGTCGCTGGATCGAGATGCCGCCATGCTCAAGACTGGGCCCGTTGGCATGTTCATTTTGCCGGTTCAAGTAGAAAAGTTCCCTGAACAATAGCAGACTTGGCTCCTCTCCCAGGTACACCTCGCAGAAGACTTGAAAATTGCAAATATTTGACACGGAATTGGGTTCGATGTCTTGATGTCTAAGGTCAAAGAAATTCAAAACCTCCCTGAAGAATTTTGAGCCGGGAGGAGCAAATCCCCGGCTCATATGATCCGTAAAAATTATCACCTCCCCTTCTTTGGGTTGAGGCCTCTCTTCAGACGGGTCAGGGGAATGATAAGACATGACCTCCCTTTTTGGCAGGTGGCCAGATTTCACGAACTCAGCCAGTTTACTCTTGGTAACTATGGATGGGACCCAATTGCAGGTCACAGGGGCCTTGGCAGCCTTAGGAGCCATGACAACAATTGGCCTATGACAAAATAAGAAGACCCGGTTCAATTTTAACCCGGAAGAAATATCTTAATTATTCAAGGTGGCGGCTTAATAAGGGGCCTAATGATATAAGGATAACTACGCAACGGTATTTAAGCCGCCACACATAAAAAAAGCAGTTCCAACTTCTTAAGGTCATGAGGAGCAAGTAAGGTTCACAGTTCTGTGTCATTTATCTAAGCCGGCTACATGGACAGTTGTGTGGAAGAGTATTTGATAGAAGTAGTTTTCCGGGTGATACAAACAAGTTTCATAATCTGCTATTGATATTTGAGATCAAAAAATGACACTGACCAGAAAATTTTCTAGACCTAAAACTGATGCAGATGAAGTTCAAGAGCTCGAATGGGACCTCTGTGTAACAGAAAGGGATCTATTTATGTCCAAAGTATGTGCGGAAAACCTACCATATCGGTTTCTACCATCTCTAAAGATCAAGAAAAGCGGGGGTAATGGAATCCATGAAAGGGAACTGCTAAACAGCGAAGAACGCACGAACTCGAAGGTCTTAATGTGGATCTAAGAGGCAGGAAAAAGGGGACTTACGGATGCAGGGTTGCAGCAGAAGATTGTCGCGTTACTCTGGTCAAACCAGGTTGATGCAGCGGCCGGAGTTGCTGAAGACGAGATCTGCGACGGCGGCGGCGGCAGAGCTCGAGCGACAGAGAAGCAGCGAGAGGAAGAAGACGACTGGAAGGAAGAGAGTGGGAAGACCTAGGTTGTGCCTATTTATAAGGAAAGGAAAATAAGACGGCGCGAGAAATGAGGAGATAGCGCGAGAAACGAGAAGATAAGAATTATTATCCAGCGGCCCTGATGCCTCAATTCTCGGGATGGTCAGTAAAGGCAGAGATCCGTTGGAGGATATGACGGAGTAAAAATAAGTTTTATTGAAGATGATGTCACGGTGATTTAACCCGGATCCAGATGATGATGTCACGGCGGGTTAAAATTTTCGCGCAAGACAAAAGACTGAAGGACAGTTCCATAAGGTATTTTAAGATTGACATGAACAGGTTCAAATCAATCTGGGGCCTAATGTTGGGGATATAACTATTTATGTAAGCCGCCCAGGAGGGGCCGGGTTACGCAAATAGGACTCACCAGAAAGAAGCCCAAGACCAAAGCATGAAGATGGCGGTTCATAGAGGGCTTAAGGCCCACAGGCAACTTAAGGCCCGTTGTAGTAAACCGCCACAATAATATGACTTGTATCATAAGGTAGACTTAACTAGTTGCCGAGCCGGACACTGTTTATAAGTCGGCCGGGAATCTGTAAGCCGCAGGGCGTCAACCCATGTATATAAGGGGACGACCTGCTGGCGGCTTAGGGCAAGAAACAACTCATCGAGAGCCAGGCATAGCGTATCTCGCTCCCTGGTCATCGAAACATCAATACCAACCCAACTAGACGTAGGCCTTACCTTCACCGTAAGGGGCCGAACTAGTATAAAACCTCTCGTGTCCCTTGTCCCGATTAACCCCTTCAAGCTTCCTAGTTGCGATGGCTCCACAACTAAGTCCGTTCACGAGGACATATGATGTGACAATTCCACGACAGTTGGCACCCACCGTGGGGCCAGCGCATGGTGGATTTGAGTTCTTGAAGGGCAACTTCGAAGGGCTCAAGGGATACGTAGTGGGCTGGATGACCAAGAGTCATCGCGGCAAGATCTACATCAACGACGAAGGCTGGGGCCCCGACGTCGGCTCAATCGAGTACGGATACCGGGTCCCCTTCGGTGGAATCCACGTCTTCATCGGCCAGATCGGAGAGCCGGGACCTGAGCCGGACAGCAGCACCGACCTCATCGAGACGGCTTAGCGTGCGAGGAAGACCCGAGCTCAACCCGTCATGAAGCGCGCTTTCGTGGGTTGGATCCACGGAGAGGAACTTTCTGAAGGATCTGAAGATGGTGGTGAGACGGCCGTCCGGTCAGACGGGCGTCAACCCATGTATATAAGGGGACGACCTGCTGGTGGCTTAGGGCAAGAAACAACTCATCGAGAGCCGGGCATAGCGTATCTCGCTCCCTGGTCATCGAAACATCAATACCAACCCAACTAGACATAGGCCTTACCTTCACCGTAAGGGGCCGAACTAGTATAAAACCTCTCGTGTCCCTTGTCCTGATTAACCCCTTCAAGCTTCCTAGTTGCGATGGCTCAACAACTAAGTCCTTTCACGAGGACATCTGACGTGACAATTCCATGACACTATAGGTAATAGTCTTTTCTTCGACTGTAATAGGTGCAATTACTTTCACTTCAACATGAGGATTATATTTAAACCACTTCTCTTTAGGGAGATCAACGTGAGTAGCAAAAGATTCATAGAAAGTAGCTACTATCTCAGAGTCAAGTCCATACTTAGCACTAAATCCACGAAAAACATTGGTATCCATAAAAGATGTAACACAATCGAACTTAGGTGTCATACCTGACTCCTTACCATCGTCGGAACCCCAATCTTCAGAGTTGCGTTTAATTATTTCCAATAAATCCCATTTGAAATCAAAAGTCAGCATATAAGAACCAACACAGGAAGTATCGAGCAGGTTGCAATTATCAATAGAAAGCCGAGCATAAAAGTTCTGAATAATCATTTCCCGAGAGAGCTCATGATTGGGGCATGAATATAACATTGACTTAAGCCTCCCCCAAGCTTGAGCGATGCTTTCTCCTTCGCGAGGCCAGAAATTATATATGTAATTACGATCACGATGAACAAGATGCATAGGATAGAACTTCTGGTGAAATTCCAACTTCAATCGCTTATAATTCCAAGATCTCGTATCATCACATAGCCTATAACATGTCAATGCATCTCCCTTCAAAGATAAAGGGAAGACCTTCCTTTTGACAACATCATCGGGAATACCTGCAAGCTTAAATAATCCACAAACTTCATCCACAAAGATAAGGTGTAAATCGGGATGCAATGTTCCATCTCCTGCAAATAGATTAGCTAGAAGTTTCTCTATCATACCCGAAGGGATCTCAAAATAAATATTTTCATAAAGTTCACTAGGTTGAGGAGCAACTCTTTGCTCTTCTGGTTGGGGTGAAGATACCCCAAACAAGCCCCTCAAAGGATTAGTTTCCATAGTGACAAGTAACAGAAAATTTCAGCACACTATATAAATGTTTCCTTACCAAGTTCCACTCACCAAAAGCGCTACACTCCCCGGCAACAGCGCCAAAAAAGAGTCTTAATGACCCACAAGTGCAGGGGATCAATCATAGTCCTTTCGATAAATAAGAGTGTCGAACCCAACGAGGAGCAGAAGGAAATGATAAGCGGTTTTCAGTAAGGTTTTCTCTGCAAACACTGAAATTGTAGGTGATAGATAGTTTTGTGATAAGATAAATAGTAACGAGTGACAAGTAAATAAAATAAGTAAATTGCAGAAGGTGTCCCAATCCTTTATGTAGCAAAGGATAAGCCTGGACAATTTCTAATAATGAGAAAGGAGCTCCCGAGGACACATGGGAATTATCGTCAAGCTAGTTTTCATCACGTTCATATGATTCGCGCTCGGTACTTTGATAATTTGATATGTGGGTGGACTGGTACTTGGGTACTGCCCTTACTTGGACAAGCATCCCACTTATGATTAACCCCTATTGCAAGCATCCGCAACTACAAAAGAAGTATTAAGGTAAACCTAACGACAACATTAAACATATGGATCCATATCAGCCCCTAACGAAGCAACGCATAAACTAGGGTTTAAGCTTCTGTCACTCTAGCAACCCATCATCTACTTATTACTTCCCCATGCCTTCCTATAGGCCCAAATAATGCTGAAGTGTCATGTAGTCGACGTTCACATAACACCACTAGAGGAAAAGACAACATACATCTCCTCAAAATATCAAACGAATACCAAATTCACATGACTACTAATAGCAAGACTTCACCCATGTCCTCAGGAACAAACGTAACTACTCACAAAGCATATTCATGTTCATAATCAGAGGAGTAATAATATGCATAAAGGATCTGAACATATGATCTTCCACCAAGTAAACCAATCAGCATCAACTACAAGGAGTAATCAACACTACTAGCAACCCACATGTACCAATTTGTGGTTTTGGTACAAGATTGGATACAAGAGATGAACTAGGGTTTTGAGAGGAGATGGTGCTGGTGAAGATGTTGATGGAGATTGACCCTCCCCCGATGAGAGGATCGTTGGTGATGATTTCCCCCTCCCGGAGGGAAGTGTCCCCGGTAGAACAGCTCCGCTAGAGCCCTAGATTGATTCCGCCAAGGTTCCGCCTCGTGGCGGCGGAGTTTCGTCCCGTAAGCTTGCCCACGATTTTTTCCAGGGTAAAAGCAATGGTATAGCAGAAGATGGACACCGGAGGCCCACCAGGGGGCCCAGGAGATAGGGAGGCGCGCCCTATAGGGGGGGGCGCCCCCTGTCTCCTGGACAGGGTGTGGGCCCCCTGGTGTATTTCTTTCGCTCAGAAATTCTTATTAATTCCAAAAATTTGTTTCGTGGAGTTTCAGGACTTTTGGAGCTGTGCTGAATAGGTTTCCAATGTTTTCTCCTTTTCCAGCCAGAATTCCAGCTGCCGACATTCCCCCTTTTCATGGTAAACCTTGTAAAATAAGAGAGAATAGCCATAAGTAATGAGATATAATGTGTAATAACAGCCCATAATGCAATAAATATTGACATAAAAGCATGAAGCAAAATGGACATATCAACTCCCCCAAGCTTAGACCTCGCTTGTCCTCAAGGGGAAGCCGAAATCAAAAAATATGTCCACATGTTTAGAGATAGAGGTGTCGTTAAAAATAAAATACGGACATGAGGGCATCATGATAATTCTTACAACAGCACATATATAGAATTTATCATATGATTTCTATGCTCGAGTAACAATCAATTCACAATGTCAAGTATGATTCAAAAACTTCATTGGGAACTAAAAAACTATAATCTCAGTCATTGAAGCAATTTGAATTTATCGTAACATCAAAAAGAGTCAACAATAGAGCTTTTCAGCGAGTCCACATACTCAACTATCAAATAGTCTTCTACAATTGCTAACACTCACGCAATACTTGTGGTTATGGAGTTTCAGCCGGATACTGAGAAAGATAGGGGCTTATTGTGTTGCCTCCCAACATATTCACCTTTAGGTGATGTCAACAATAATAGCCCATGCTAACGAACATCCAATTGGATATATGTATCATGATTGTCGGTGTCAAAACCGGCGGATCTCGGGTAGTGGGTCCCGAACTGTGTGTCTAGGAGGATGGTAACAGGAGACGAGGGACATGATGTTTTTACCCAGGTTCGGGCCCTCTCGATGGAGGTAAAACCCTACTCCTGCTTGATTAATATTGATGATATGGGTAGTACAAGAGTTGATCTACCACGAGATCAGAGAGGCTAAACCCTAGAAGCTAGCCTATGGTATGCTTGTTGTTCGTCCTATGGACTAAAACTCTCCGGTTTATATAGACACCGGAGAGGGCTAGGGTTACACAAAGTCGGTTACAATGGGAGGAGATCTACATATTGTATCGCCAAGCTTGCCTTCCACGCGAAGGAAAGTCCCATTCGGACACGGGATGAAGTCTTCAATCTTGTATCTTCATAGTCCGGGAGTCCGGCCAAAGGTCATAGTCCGGCCATCCGGACACCCCCTAATCCAGGACTCCCTCAGTAGCCCCTGAACCAGGCTTCAATGACGACGAGTCCGACGCGCAAATTGTCTTCGGCATTGCAATGCGGGTTCCTCCTACGGATACTTCATAGAAGATGTTTGAACACAAGGATAGTGTCCGACTCTGCAAAATAAGTTCCACATACCACCGTAGAGAGAATAATATTTACACAAATCTAATTTGCTAACGTATTCTGTAGTGTGACATCATGCTATGGCCAAGCCTTTATTTGAATCGTTTTACTGTTCCACCTTAGCGCGTTTAGCGAGGCGGTTTCCTTGGTACGTCTTGTCAAAGCAGAGATCGTGTCCCCTTATTCCAGGATTCTCAAAAATACGGGCGTGGGTAACCCAACCGTGCCATTGGTATGACTTCTCAATTGAAAGTGAGTCCCAAATGGTCACGGGGAGGGCTCTTGGTATTCAACCTATTTATAAAGAGACCAAGGCTCGACTCCTTTATTTCAATCCAATCAAATTCTCCTCTCGCCTCGAGTTCCAACACCCAAAGCTCCTGATTCAGGCGCTCCGAACTTTCGATGATGTCTGGCTCCGACCTCCAAGGTCGGTGGGTGCCTTCCTTTGTTACGGAAGAAGACGTGCGGAAGCTGAGAGATGCCAGGTATCTAACCGGAGAAATCTCGCATAGGCTGCCTGCTCAAGGGCAGGCTATGCCCACTCCCCAGCCCGGTGAGAGTTTGGTGTTCACATCTCACTTCCTTCGGGGGCTAGGCTTCCCGATTGATCCCTTCGTGAGGGGGCTCATGTTTTATTACGGGCTGGAATTTCACGACTTAGCTCCAGAGTCCATCCTCCAAATCTCATCGTTCATTGTCATGTGTGAGGCCTTCCTCCATATTACTCCTCAGTTTGGACTGTGGCTTAAAACCTTCAAGGTAGAACCGAAGATGATCGAGGGGCAGCACGCTGAGTGCGGAGGGCTATTATAAGTAAGATTGCCGACGCTCCATGGCCCGAGGGCTCTTTTCAAGAGGAGTTCGGCTTATGGCAACCGGAGTGGTTTTACATCATAGCCCCCAGGGGCACCACATGGGTGGCGCCACCTGCTTTTCGCTCGGGTCCGCCACCACGGCTAGTGTCATGGGTCAATAAAGGGCTTAACTGGGGGCCGTCCAAGGACGTGCCCTTGCTGTAGGGCCGCATTCGAGATCTCCTAGAAAAAGATATCAATCTGGCGGTAGTGGCGCAGGTTATGCTGATTCGCCGCATGCTCCCCTGCAAACATCGCCCCCTTCGCCTGTGGGAATTCAATCCGGAAGGACCACGAGCCCTCCAACACTTTATGGGCACGACGCCCATGGAGATGTACAAATTATTCTTCGGATCACAAGCAATGTGTCCGGACTTGTCCGAGGACGCAGGTCTGAGCTGCAATCCCCCGGACACTCAAGTAAGTAGCCCTGTACCCGGACACGCTATCCGTACATTTATCATAACACTTCCCTTAAAAGAGCTATCCTTCAAACAGGAGTGGATAGCGAAAGCAAAGCTTATCAGGTGTTCGGCCCCCCTCCCTGAGACCACGCTGAATCCCGTGTTGACCAGGATGCTGGAGATTGCGCCTTTGGAAGAAGGCGAAGAGGGGAACAAAGAAGCTACCGCCTCCGCGAAGGAAGCTGTCAGGAAAGGAGGAATTGAGAATTCCTCTATCCAGGGAAAGAAGAGGACCGCCTCTGAAGACCCGGAGGCGATGGCCTCAAAGCGGGGGAAGAAATCTTCGTCAGAGGGTCCGGCGCCGGAGGGTGCTCCCGCCGCATTGTGCCCTCAAGGGGATCAGCTCTCCAACGAGCCGTAAGTAAAGAGGGGGGGGGGGGTTAAAATGAGTGATATCCCCGTTTTCTTTCTAAGGAAGATAACCAAAATTTTACCTCGTAGTTCAGATCTCAACCCTTCTCAGCAGAGCTCATCTTCCAGGGATCTTCGTCCAGAGATGATGGAGAGCGAAACGCCTCCCCCCGCTGTACCATCTTGCGAGGCTGGCGACCCCGAGGTGTCATCTCGGAGGATTTCTCCAAATCCGGACTTTGAAAAAGGTCGTCGGACTAGTCCGGCACCTTTAGGTGCACGGTCGGAGGGGCTGCAGGATCTGCTCGAGCGAGCGTCTATCTCAGAAGAACACCATGTGTTGATGGACACGGTGATTAGAAGGATTTCATCCGCGGAAAGCAGATTGTACAAGGCCGCCAGGAGTTTACTAACAGGTTTTGAGGTACGCGAAAAGATGTACCTTTTAACAGAGCCACATAAAATGCGCCCTGTATAAATAGTAGCCCTGAGACTCTGTGTGTTGTCAGAAATGACGGCGCACAGAGGATCATAATCCCAGGTATAATATGTCGCCTTTCCTATGTAGGTGGCCAGGCGTTCGGTGGCTAGCCAGACTGATGAATCTGCCGAGCTAAAGCGGCAACTTGACGTAGCAGATGCCGACATCGCGCTTGTAAATAAGCGGCTAGACGAGGCACAAGGTATGTAATGTCTCCAAAGACATCTGATAAGAGGAGCTTGATGCTCGTGCCTTATAACATATGTGCTTGGTGCCGCTGCCATGGAGAACCTTCGGGCGGAACTTGCCCGAGCCAAGGAGCAAGAGAGGAAGAGTGATGCGGCTGCCGCCAAAGCGGCTGAAGAGCTAAAAGCCGAACAAGCTGCTTACTGCCAAAGCAAGAAGGAAATGGCCGAGATGGCCGTAAAATTGAAGGATGATGCCGACCGTTGTAAGCTTCGTGAAGAAGATAGGGTGGCACAGAAGGACCTAGAAAAGGTCACTGTCGAGGCCAAGGACACTCGCTCTGCAATGAGAGCTGTGAAGGAGGAGCTATGTCAGGCCAGAGATATCGCGGCTGGAAAGCCCTATATGATGCGGATGAAGTTCGGGGATCCTAAGTATGCTCCGTTGGACCGGAAGTGGAGTGCGGCGAACACTTATCTGGATTTGGCGGCAAGTGCCGCGGACGCAACCGAACACTTCCGGGGTCTGGATGACCATAAATTGGAAGAACTGTTTTGGTCGCAGTTCCATAATCCGGAGCGCCCACTTTCGGTATCCGACCGTTTGGCCACTTGGGAGGAGCTGAACAGGTTGTCCGGACTCGCTATGAGGTATGTCGCGAGTCGTCTATGGACAGAAGAGCCAGAGCCGAAGAGTTATTTTAGCTTGGTGCAGCAGTTCCTTGGTTCGGTGCCGCATGTTGATACAATGAAGAGGTCAGCATGCATAGAGGGTGCACAGATGGCTCTTGCCCGTGTCAATACATACTGGGCGGATATGAAGTCCAGTGTTGTTGCATCTCGGGATTCGGACGAAAGTCGAGTACCTGCCAAGCACTACTTCGAGGAAGTTTTTCAGGGCGCTCGTTTAATAGAGACGCAGTGCTCGAAGGATATTGTGTTCGAATAACATGTGCTATTGTAAAACAATATTTTGATAGGATGTAAAAGCTTTTTATACTTGTGCTTTCAAGAATCATAATGCCTCCTGTGCGGCCGTTAATGTATATATGTATGCCTGAAAGATGCAGTCGTTGGCTTCAGCCCCCACGCATATAATGCGGGGGTGTTCGCAAAAGGCACCTTTTCACACTTGACCCAACGTCTTGGTCCTATAAAGGAGGTGATAGCGCAGCGAACTAGGCAACCAGACTATAATGCTTTATCACTTTCACTTAGCCATAGGAGTTTGACAGTGGGGCTACTGAATAGCCCCTAAGGGCACCGCGCTCGCCCGAATTCGGGGCACGTGTGTGCCTGACCGGGAAACGGCCCTTCGTTAATGCGGAGGAATCCTAAAGATTCCGGCAGGTCATCAAGTGGTTGACCAGTCTCTCGCTAGATCATGACAGTCAGTTTTCGGCTTTCTCTACTGAGGTGCTCGCCTGGCCGAACCGGGGCACAATCGCAGTAGTTCTCCTGGTGCCACCTTAGCCGATAGAGCGGAACGTAAGGCAGCAAAACACAGGAGCCGGGCAAACCCAACATTTGACCGAAGACATGATTCGGAGCTGATGCATATAAGGCCAAACTCGTGACGCTGAACACTCCCTCAGGTATTCGGTCTTTATGAAGACGGGCCGAACAAAAGCCCTTGGTAAAAAAGCCCCTGGTGTCCAGGTACACGCAAAATTCTGGCGTGGCCACATGCCAAGACACCAGCCTCCTCCTCGGTTATAGCAAAAACCGGGGGATGTTATCAACAAGAGACATTAAAAAAGGTTTACGCAGGGTCTTAATCTGAAAAGAATCCTTGAAACGGATCCCTGCTGCACGTCTGCGCCTGTGTCTCTGTTGTGCCGTATCCTGGACGGGTGTAGCACGGTGTTCGTCTGCAAGAGAGAGGAACTTAGTGGAAAATCAATCGTGCGAGAAATCTATGTTAAAATAAACAAAGCATAATACAAAAACATGGGTAGGATTGAGCTTTATTGTCGCGCGGAGCCCCTTGTACAGGGTTATGCAGCTATGAAGCCTTTGCATGTTTACGCTGGATTCATTGAGCCATGTCCGGGGTCTTTAACGATCTTTGTAGGTGCTCTGAGTAGTAAAGCTGGGTAGGTGTGCGGCTGTCGAGGCAGCCGCACCATCCTACGTGCTTGGGGAACACTTGATATTTCCCTTTAATGAGATGATGCCTCATGGACCGGGCATTTTGAGTGTAAGGGATGCATAATGCGGTATTGCATTAAAGCGGGCAAAAGCTTCGCGTCCCAGTAGCGCTTGATAGCGACTTATGAATGGGGCGATGTGGAAGGT